>NC_057806.1:580812771-580832438 GCF_018294505.1 Triticum aestivum | reverse complement strand
TGCTGGGCGTCTTCGTGGCGCTCGAATGGGGACGGGGAGGCAGCAGGAGGTGGAAGCAGGAGGTGACCGCGGGTGCGCGCGCCGGCGACATGCCTCTGCCTACTGGCAGAGGTGGGTGACGACTGGCACAAGCCAGGTGGGCTGGGCCAGCACAGGTTGGGCCCAGGTGGGTCTCTCTCTCTCTCTCTTTATTTTTCTATTCTATTTTTCTGTAATCTTTGTGGCTTTTCTATACCTAGACCCTTTCAAAAATCACCAAACTAAACATGCCCACTGTATAGAATATACCCAACATGGAACATTTCAGTTTAGGATTACTTGGGAATTTAAAATATTCACTAGCATTTAAATGCCCAAATTCAAATAACATATGATTTAATCCAGAGCCCAAATATGTCATGTCAAAATGTGCATCACCTCTGGTTACTGTTTCCAGCTTTTTCCAAGAATGATGAACATTTTTTAAAGCCATTTGGATTTACTGGAAATATTTTGGTTGAACCTAGTGAATTCCTTTAATGCTAGGGTTTAGGCAATCCCCATTTCAAGTTTCTTTCAAAGTTTAAACATGATGCACACATGAAGTTACCCTAGTGCAATGCCAGAAGCTAGGGATGTGACAACTCACCCCCACTAAACAAGAATCTCGGCCCGAGATTCAAGACGTGAGGTAAGAAGGAAGGGGGGGCACAAGACCAACACGATCTTCACGATCCAGGTTGCACCCCAAAAGGTTATTGATTCGTTGCATATGTTGATCTTGACATCCTCGCTTTTGAGATCTTCATCCACGCAATGATGACAGAAAGAAACTATACTAAGATTGATCTTCTCGAAGATCGAGCTATATAAGATCCACTCATGGAATGAGATGTTGAAACATCTTGAGTTGAGACACAGAACACATCGAGAGGGATGGAAGAACAAACGACGGGGTTTGATTTGTGGGCAGCAATTCCATGCTTAGAAAGATGGTGGATGGTGTCAAGGTGGCGAGGAAATAATTGCCATGGTCCCGTAATGGGGCACCTTGGGAAAAGTGACTTGTTGTATTGTTCCCTTAAGTGGAAAAAAGAATTACTTTTGATCCATAGATCATTGAAACTCTTCATACGAACTTAAAGCAATTTTCAATTGATCATTTGAAAGAGCTCGAAGAAATGGCATACTCGGACTAGGATGAATGATGTGGACTACCTTGTTGGAGACAACACAATGGATGATTTGCTTATCATCGGAGACGGATGGGACCCATGGTAAGTCCATTTTTGAAGATGATCCTGGACAACTACTACTGAGGTGCAAGTTGGGAACAAAATGCAAATGCTGGGAATGATTCTGGTAACTGGGGAAAAACTCAACAATCGAGAGTGTTTCCAATGTTTCAATGGTTATAGAATCATCGAAGAAACTGAGAGCACAAGGATCTCTAAGGAACAACTTTTATAATAAGTCGCACGAAATCCTCATGGAAAGATGGGCAAAGATACTATAATGACAGATCTTCCACTAGGTGTGTCGGCCAGAATATCAACCCTGTCGGGACCTACATCATAGATCCTGGAAAAGTTCCAACCATCATATCTGCTTGAGATTCAGATCTGGTTGGTAATAGGATATTTCAGACATCATGTCTGGTAAAGAAAGTTTGCAACACAAACCGACGAGATGACGTTGCGAGATTCTCAGAAAATGAACTACAATAGTAAGCTCCAAAACATGAGCCGGTTTTGCTACAAACATGTGAACACGCTGTCCCAGACAAGCATGACCACATAGTAGTCTTATAATAAAACTCTACCAAGTCCAGATCGGGAACCATCATCGAGGATATCGAAGTCCTTGCGTAAGTCTAGCTCTTAAGAAGAAACTTCTTCTCCTTGAACAAATCAATCAGTGGCTTGGTGTGCTAGGGATTCATATAGAATGAAGGTTGCAAGTCTCCAGACCACATAATACTTCGCACGTATGCATGACTGACTTGGGATGATTCTAGAGAAGGCGAGACAAACTTTCCCAAATTCATGGTGGCAACTTGCTTCAAATGCACGTGAACTAGAGGAAGTCACTTCTAATACCAAACATATGCTTCATGAGCTAGCATGAATAAATGCTTCCAAAGTTTCCAACACTAGCTTAATTTTCAACATGAATCATGGATAAGATGAAAATATTGTCGATGGGCTCAACAACAGGTCATCCAGATTTCCATGAAGATGGAATTCCATAATTATGTGAACAAGGTGATAGCATTGGTCAGACCCAAAAGATATAACAGTGTATGCTCGAGGAAACAACCACGAGTAAGACAACATTATGAACATCGTTGGTTCTCATTTGACTTGACGATAGCCCATATTCAAATCAAGGTTTGGACAAGACGATAGATTCAACAACCGATCCCGAGGAACAATCAATGAAAATATGATCTTTCTTCAACACACACACACACACACACACACACAAGGATATCCCTTTGGAATGAACTGAGCTGGACAAGCTTTCATATTCCAACTCTCCAAGTTGTTGTTCAGCTTAACCAACTAGCTCAGGGTATCCAACACAGGTTCTTGGAGAAGGGGTGGTTTACAAGAAACCAACTTGATCACGAGCTCAACATAACAGTCAGGGGGCAACCTGGTGATACTTCCGAGGAAAAAAAAATCAGAAAATCACGAACCACCAATATGTTTCTAAGCTCGGGAACGATCTTGCTTTTCAGAGTAAGACGATATGATCAAGAGAGCGAGGGACTGCCACAATCCTAACTCATTGATCGAAGAGTGCACCAGGAAAAATGGACTAGGTAGCACGATCAATCTTAGGATGATGATTCAATAACCAACACGCTAAGAAATAAATTATTGTCCATTAGGTACCTAGCAACTAGTTGCTAGGAGTATTGATTTCACGCATCATGGTTCACTTGCCGGCATTCCGGTTGCGACAACACGGGACCGAGGAATGAAAAATGATGGCAAGAAGTATCACTGCGTCAAGAATTCATGAGAGAGAGGGTGAAATTCTCATGACAATCCTGACATAAAGGGGGTAATACTCCAGGGTAGAACAGAGCAAAAGCTGGATTGGCATTTGATCTGCAGAACACAACTACTTTGACCCAATCCTGGATATGGATGAGGAACTGGAGTTTGTTTCTCCTAATCATTCCGGAATAGAATGGCTCAATGGACCACGAGAATAATAAACATCAATAACACGGATGCACAATTACTCCTGACTATCAATTGATAGACGATGGTCGGAATATAAATGAAGAGGGACAACTCAAGAGGACATATATCTTTCGGAGTTGTGGATGCATAGATTAATATGTCGAACCAAGTTCAACAAGTTTCTTCCAGATAACCCATGCAGAAAGGTAGATATGGCAGAATCACAATTATGAATGGAGAACTCCTCAAGAGTACTCTGATTGTGATATTTTGGTTCAAAGAACTTCTACCTTAATAGTTCATGGTATTTGGAAGAAGGAAATACAACGGACCTCGAGGACTGTCGCAAGGTTACTAATATCCTAAAGGAACTAGCAACACTATCAACATGAGGTAAGTAGGGTGAATCTCGGGTTCAAGAACCCATGAATAGAGTACCTGCTACTACATGGCATCACAGGATGTTTTCGAGAATAGTGGCCAGAATCACACACTGCGGATACAAAACATGGCTAGATCACTAGGTGACTCCCTAAAACACCTAGGTCCATAAAAATAGCTCCAACATGTATGTCGAGGCAACAGAGTACCTCAACTCACCGATTAGTGTGATTAATCTGGCCCAATTGGACATCAGGAATAGGAGGAAGGGGTTTGCAAATGCATCAGACTACTTAGAAACCTGGGATGACTTGGACAGCATAACGGCTGTAAATGCTCAAAAAGATTTGAGACATCCTGCAACATGGTGGCATAACCACTCAACATCATAATATCAAGGTTGCAAGACCAATTATGAACACACGGAAGTACTGGAAACTGAACTGCGGCATGAATCCATCAATCCTATAAGTCAACGGGTTAGTAACATGTCATCCTGATAGATAGAGGAGAAAGCCTAGTTTCTTAACCCCGTAGAAAAGAAGAGGTTGACTCAGATGAGAAGGGCATAAGGTAAAGGAGTAAAAAGAGCCTTACGTTCCCTTCCACATTCAATTCCCTTATATAACTAAAGCAGTTCTAGACTCAACTTCGACCAGTTTGGCTTGGTAATCCTACATGCAGTTAGGCTCTGATACCAAAGCTATCAGGACCCCGATTCCAAGTCACATCGATCTAGCTGGTAACACCTCATATCACTGTGGCCTCACGCACGGTATTCCCATGGGTGTAGCCTTACCATGGCCCGGGACCGTTTGCGCCCTTTTGGCTCACGTATATGATAGTGTCGCTAGCATCCATATGACAGAGAACCCGGACCGACATGGCTAGTCGTGAACCCAAAGTGGCACTAACCCATGGGGACATGCATACATGAATCAACTTCAAACATGTCGGTCAGCAGCGTGTGAATCCGGGCTACTGGGCTAACAGGACTCCGGTAACCTGGGCTGTAGCAGGCTAGGTAGGACTCCGGAGGTCACCGCGTGACATTTCCCCGAAGGGACAGACACAGGAACGAAATGAAACACATGCCGGCCAGCCAAGTGTCCTGAGCAGTAGTGCTGGGCTAGCAGGACTCCAGTAAACCGGGCTGTAGCGGACTACTATGGCTCATGGAAGCACAAGACTACATTTCCCCATAAGAGAGGCTGCCAAAGATAGACAACTAGATTGTCGGATCCCACACATACCAAGCATTTCAATCATACACACAATATGCTCGATATGTGTAAATACAACATGGCATCACAACATAACTCTACGACTCAAGTATTTATTCATTTGGCTCCGAGGAGCCAGAAATACAAACATGGTTCTCATGACCCAACATTCAGAGCATACAAACCAAAGCACATGCAGAAGCTTAACATGTCTGAGTACAGACATCTATAAATGAAAAAGGCTGAGAAGCCTGACTATCTACCAGATCCTGCCGAGGGCACAAGATCATAGCTGAGGTATCAAGCTAAACGTCGAAGTCCACGCGGAACTACTAGCGAGACTGAAATCTCTCTGCAAAACATAAATTAAGCAAACGTGAGTACAAAGGTACTCAGCAAGTCTTACAATAGAACCTACTATACATGCTCATTCTCAAGAAGGTGGCGGGGTTATTGCAGCAAGCCAGCTTTGACTCTTAGCTAAGCTATCCTACGGAACTCCACTAGTAAAATAGTTTTCGCACACGAGTCCACTACTCACCAACACAATACTCCACTGGGGATCCTCTCTCGTCATCCTACGAGAGGGCCATCCTCGGTACTCACACTTATCTTGAGTCTTTTAGTAGTAACCATTAACTTGTCTATGAACTGTATAGGCAACCAAGTAGTCCTTTTCGCGGACGCGGCTATTCGAATAGTTTTATACCCTGCAGGGGTGTACTTCGTCACACATGTTTTCACCACTTAGCGTCTGCACACGACATGTGCTCGGCAGACTTCAAGCAAAAACCGACGTGGGTGTAGACCACGACCTGACTAACCTCACAAGTCTCTAGTCCAGGTTTATCGCCTATTCAGGTTCCATCCGCAAGGAAATCCGGCCGGGGTGTCCTCAACGGCCCCAAACGATGTGTGCAGGGTTCTCGAGACACCAAATGGGCGACTCGGTACACCGTGCCATGGTGTATCTACCGCATCATAGCCCACCCCTAGGGTCAGCGCTACGCACGGCCGCCAACACATAACCTACAAATACCAGAAACTAGTTGCAACTCCTGGACAGAGGACGAGATGGGTCAGTAAGTCGAGCGGGGTCATATTTCAGGGCCCAATGTGTGGTAGTAATTGAATCTTAAATCATGCATACATATCTCAGTTCCTATGGACGGCCTCAATGAAACAACCCACCATGTACTCCTACATGGCCTCTCATCGATACCTTTACCAAAACATGTTCAACACATCCCTCACATTACCGACATAATCATATCACTCTAGCCCATCACCCAGATGAACCAGACCTGACACAACTCTAAGCATAGCAGGCATAGCAAGGTAGGAATCACATACATGGCTCAATCAACTCCTACACATGCTAGTGGGTTTCATCTAGTTACTGTGGCAATGACAGGTCATGCAGAGGATAAGGGTTCAACTACCATAGCACACAGCAGTTTGAATCGCGTTGTCTTAATGCAGTAAACAAGAGTAGAAGCGAGAACATGGGTTTGTATCGGAATGATCAATGGGTTGCTTGCCTGGCACTTCTGAAGATAGAATAGCTCTTCATCGGTGTCATCGGTCACGTCGTCGGAAACAATGTCTACTGAGAGGGGGCAATTACCGGCAAACAAGGAAGAATACAATCAATGCAATGCAACAATATGATGCATGATCATGACATGGCAATATGTTGTGATTTGGGCTAATGCAATAGAAAGTCATTTAAATTGAAGTGGAATTCAAAACTATATCAAATTCCAACTGCAAACCTATTATGAAATTTGCCCTAATCATGTTTCATCCTAAACAGTGAGGTTAACTTTCTCAAACATGCATGAAAATGGTACAAATGGATTCTTGGATTCCTTGAATTTTTCTGATAATTTTTCATATATAATTTATTTCATTTGGAGTTACGGTTGATTTTCTATGATTTTTAGAAGTTTAGGCAATTTTCTGGAATTTCTTGAATAAAAAATAAATCCAGAAATTACATTATTGCATCAGCATTATGTCATGCTGACCTCAGCAGTTCAACAGGGCTGCCCCGGGTCAAACATGACCAGTGGGGTCCACTAGTTAGTGAACCAGTGCTGGTTAGGGTCGCTGACGTGTGGGCCCAGTTAACTGCCTCGTCAGCATGGTCAAAGCTGACGCGTGGGCCCATCGTGGTTAGTTAAACTTAAACAGAAAGTAAACTAAGTTTAATTAGACGGTGGGGCTCAGCTGTCAGTGTCATAGGGTTAGACTAATAACATAATTAGTACTAATATAATCTGCCACATCAGCGGTCGACGCCGGCGACCACAGCAACGGCCGGAACTCGCCGGAGTTGCTCAGGACGGCGGTACGGAGCACCGTTTCACGCGTGGTTTGCGGCTACGGCGAGCTGGAGGCGTGGCGCATCTTCTGGAGCACGCGGGGCGAGCTGGGGTGGCCGGTGGCAGCGACGACAGTGAGATGGGCGGCGGCCGGAGCTCGGCTGGTTGCGGGTGCGGGGCTGCAGCTCGATTTAGAGCGAACGAAGTGCACGGGCAGAAGCTACGGGGTAGCAGGGACTCGACCGGGTGCTCATACGCGGCGTTAGCTGACCTTAACGACGACGGCAACATTCGCGGCGGCGGCAAGCTTCGGCGGAGATGGGGAACGGAGCTAGAGAGCATAACCGAGAGAGGGAGGAGACGAGTTCGACGCGGAAGCTCACAGAGAGGCTAACAGAGGGGTCGGCAGGCACGGGGACGCGTCGAGGAGGGCTCACGGTCGCCGGCGATCTCGGCGGACCAAGGAAGAAGAAGGCGTCGGGGTCGGTGCTTGGAGGCATCCGGCGTCGCGTGAGTCGTCGAGGAGGCGTAGACGATGGAGGCGGAGCTCATGGGCATGTCAGAGGGGCGAGGGGGTGGCTCTGGTGACGACTACGGCGAACGGCGGCGAGGATGGCTCTCGGCCATCGCGGGAGAGGGTGAGGGAGACGAGGGGGAGAGAGGGGAGAGGTGCAGGGGGTGCTGGGCGTCTTCGTGGCGCTCGAATGGGGACGGGGAGGCAGCAGGAGGTGGAAGTAGGAGGTGGCCGCGCGTGCGCGCGCCGGCGACACGCCTCTGCCTACTGGCAGAGGTGGGTGACGACTGGCACAAGCCAGTGGGCTGGGCCGGCACAGGTGAGGCCCAGGTGGGTTTCTCTCTCTCTCTCTCTCTCTCTCTCTCTCTTTATTTTTCTTTTCTATTTTTCTGTAATCTTTGTGGCTTTTCTAAAAATACCTAGACCCTTTCAAAAATCACCAAACTGAACATGCCCACTGTATAGAATATACCCAACATGGAACATTTCAGTTTAGGATTACTTGGGCATTTAAAATATTTACTAGCATTTACATGCTCAAATTCAAATAACATATGATTTAATCCAAAGCAGAAATATGTCATGCAAAAATGTGCATCACCTCTGGTTACTGTTTCTAGCTTTTTCCAAGAATGATGAACATTTTTAAAGCCATTTGGATTTACTGGAAATATTTTGGTTGAACCTAGTGAATTCCTTTAATTCTAGGGTTTAGGCAATCCCCATTTCAAGTTTCTTTCAAAGTTTAAACATGATGCACACATGAAGTTACCCTAGTGCAATGCCAGAAGCTAGGGATGTGACAGCTTCATTTGCAAATTCAATGACGGTTTGTTGGGTCTCGCTCTTCCTCTTGAAGAAATACACCCAAGTGTATCTTGAGTAGTCATCCACAATCACCAAGCAATACTTCCTACCCCCAAGACTATCAAAGGATGGAGGCCCAAAGAGATCCAAGTGAAGGAGCTCCAAAGGCCTCTTTGAGTAAATGATAGTCGTGGGAGGGTGAGCCTTCTCATGTAGCTTTCCTTCGATACAAGCACTGCAAGCACGATCTTTAGCAAAACTAACATTCGTTAGTCTACGGACATGGTCCCCCTTGAGAAGACTTTGCAAAGATCTCATATTGACATGGGCTAGACGGCGATGCCAAAGCCATCCCACATCAACTTTAGCCATTAGGCATGTCGCAGTCTTAGTGGGTCGCTCTGAAAAGTTAATCACATATAGACCATTCTCGACATGCCCAACAAAGGCTACTTTAAGAGTCTTGCTCCACAAGAGGGACACGGTATCGATATCAAAGAAAGTGGCAAAGCCCATGCTTGCAAGTTGACGAATGGAAAGTAAATTGTATGCAAGGGACTCAACAAGCATGACCTTCTCGATCGTGAGATCATGAGAGATGACCACCTTGCCAAGTCCCAATACCTTAGAAGATGAGGCATCACCCCACTCGACATTGGTGGGCATAGATGGAATCTTGTGCACGTCCACCACCAAGTCCTTGCTTCCGGTCATATGATTTGTAGCTCCGCTATCGAGCAACCATGACCCCCCACCGGAAGCAAACACCTACAAGAGATCAATGCTTGGTTTTAGGTACCCATTTTGTAATGGGTCCTTTGATGTTAGTAACAAGGGTCTTTGGAACCCAAATAGACCATTCAATGTATTCATGAGGAGAACCAACGAATTTGGCAAAGACATGCCCATCACTAGCATGACATAACATATAAGAAGGATTAAAGTCGCCGGCTTTGATGAGAGGAGTGGCATTGCCCTTTTTGACAACGTCACCCTTCGCATTGTTCTTCTTCTCCTTAGAAGCACTCTCTCCCTCCTTCACAAAGGTTTACATGAGAGGAGGAGGTCATTTGGTCTTGTCATTCTTCTTCTTGTTCTTGGACTCGGGCACGTACCCCACCCCTTCCTTGGCCACAACTCCCTTTTGGTTGATCAAGAGGTCGTTGAGGTTCTTCTTGCCTTGTATGCAAGTCGCAAGACCTCTCTCAAGTTGCCCCTTTAGCTTAGCGTTCTCCTCAACAAGATGCACATGCTCACAACATGGGTTAGTAGCATTTGCATTATCAATTAACATCATACGAGGAAAAGTGGCTTTTCTCTTGGTTAGCTTTACTTGAAGTTGATCATGTGACTCTTTGAGGCTAGCATGAGCACCCTTCAAGACCATGTGAGCCTTGTCAAGTAGATCAAACTCCTCTTTGAGTCTAGCAAGATCAACCTCAAGTTCGGCCTTCTCGGAGTTTAGCACATGAGAAACAATGAGAACATGATCATAATATTTCTTTAACTTAGCATGATCAACGTTGTGTGACTCCTCAAGAGCCAAACGAAGACCACGCTCTTCCTCAAGAGCATTGGAAAGATCCGAAATCTCATCGGCATACTCACGACTATGCCCTTCCATCTTAGTGATGGTATCTTCGTGAGCCTCGATCATGTCATTGGCTTCACCAAGTTGTTCCAAGAGAGCAACAAAGTGCTTCTTGGATTTACCCTTAAGTTTGCCCATAAAGGCATCAAACTCATTTGCCTCCACATTAGCTCCCTCATGTTCATCAATGCTATCCGTCGAAGAAGGATGATTAATGATGGTAGTTTTGATGTTGGGGGTTACCTTGTTGGTGGCTTTAGCCATGAGGCACTTGGAGGTGATGCTCTCATTGGGTCAGTCGAAGAGAGACACTCGTGGAGTCGTCACAATGACAACTGAGGCCATGGCAGCCAACTCACAATCTTCATCATCGTCATCATCCTCATTGTACTCTTCTTGTACCACTAATGCCTTGGGAGGAGTCTTCTTGGTGAAGTTGCTCTTGTTGGGGAACGACTTGGCCTTGTCCTTTTGGATGAGGTTGCCACCATTGTCTTCCCTCTTCTCATACGGGCACTCCGCAACAAAATGACTCACATTGCCACAATTGTAGCAAGTCCTTACATGTTGCTTGCTCTTTGTGCCACTTGAGTTGTTTTTGTTAAAGTTTGGCCTCGAGTTTTTCTTGCTCCAAAATTGCCTTGAAGCGAGTGCCATGTGTTCATGATATGCATACTTTGTATCTTCGGGGTTGCTCTCCTCTTCTTCCTCTTCTTCTTCTTCAACGGAGAGCTTGGCCTTCAATGCAAGGTTGGACTTCTTTGCCCTTTGAGAACGAAGCACCGCATTGTTGGCGGTCTTGTCCAAAATGTTCATGGCCACAAACTCATCCAACACTTCGCTTGAGGTCAAAGTGTGGAAGTCTGGTCTTTAACGAATGAAGGAGGACATGGCCTTGTGGTAGGGCATCATTGCCTTGAGGAATTTGCGCTTGATCCAATTGTCATCTGTGTCCTTGATCCCATGATCTCGGAGTGAGACCGCGAGTTTGGTTACTCTCCGATAAAGCTCACAAGGTTCTTCATCTTCTTTCATTGCAAACTCATCGGCCTCATCTTGCACCACTTCATAGTTGGAGCGTTGAATGCTTGCGCTTCCCCGGTAGAGAGAGACAACACAAAGCCATGCGTCTTTGGCCAAGGCTAAGGGCCGAAGATGAGGTAGGTCCTCGGGTGGGATTGCATCTTGAATGATGAAGAGAGCATTCTCGTTGAATTGATTATCCACGACTTCTCGAGGAGTGAAGTTGCTTGTATCATGCGGATAGAGACCTTCTTCAATGATTCTCCAAAGATTAGTGTTCACATGATTTAAATGACTTTTAAAGCGGTAAACCCAAGAATCAAAGTCCTCATTTTTCACAATCTTAGGGGGAGGACCGGCATGATTCAAATGAGTGGAAGGAATCGGTCCACCATAAACAAGTGGTGGTTCCACATGAGCAAAGATACCGGTGCCATTCTTACCACTAGAAGAAGGAGCCTTTTCACTACTAGCTTCCCCCTTATCGGAGGTAGCATCCGCCACCTTGTCGGTGGGATTACCCACTTTCAACGGTGCGGTGGATAGTTTAAGCCCTTCAAGGAATTTAGTAAACATGCTTTCAACCTCGGTCGTCATGGAAGTTTCAATGTCTCCAAGGCCACATTGAACTCCTCACGAGAGACCGAGGTTTCCCCATCGCCCGTAGACGAGATCGGATTCACACCGGAGTGTTCCTCCACACCATCTACGGTATCAACCATACTCTTCGGACGGTAAAGTCCTTAAAAAAGAGACGAGGCTCTGATACCAATTGAAAGGATCGATATGGTTGACTAGAGGGGGGGGGTGAATAGGCAACTAACAATTTTTAGCTTTTCTTTAACAATTTAAACTTTGCATCAAAGTAGGTTGTCTAGATATGCAACTAGGTGAGCAACCTATAAGATGTAACACGTATAGGAACACAAGCAAGCAAGAGATATGACACAAATAAGCTTGCACAAGTAAAGGCACGAGATAACCAAGAGTGTAGACGGTGGAGATGAGGATGTGTTACCGAAGTTCCTTCCCTTTGAGGGGAAGTACATCTCCGTTGGAGCGGTGTGGAGGCACAATCAAGGTTGTTAGAATCGCGATCCTGTTATACGATTCTACGACTTTACGATCGAAACTAACCCCCATGATTCTACTATTTTAGTTCATAGAATCTACGTTTTTACGATCCTGATAGTGAAGATTCTACGATTTGCGATCCTACCATCGGAGCTCCGATCCGATTCAAAATCGCGATTCTGACAACCTTGGGCACAATGCTCCCCAAGAAGCCATTAGGGCCACCATATTCTCCTCACACCCTCACACAATGCGAGATGCCGTGATTCCACTATTGGTTCCCTTGGAGGCGGCGACCGAACCTTTACAAACAAGGTTGGGGCAATCTCCACAACTTAATTGGAGGCTCCCAACGACACCACGAAGCTTCACCACAATGGACTATGGCTCCGCGGTGACCTCAACCGTCTAGGATGCTCAAATACCCAAGAGTAACAAGATCCGCAAGGGATTAGTGGGGGGAATCAAATTTCCCTTGGTGGAAGTGTGGATCGAGGACTTCTCAACCACTCCCGAGCAAATCAACAAGTTTGATTGGCTAGGGAGTGAGATTGGGAGAAAATGGAGCTTAGAGCAACAATGGAGCTTAGGGTTGGAAGAGATGAGTCAACGAGGAAGAAGGGGACCCCTTATATAGTGAGGGACAAAGATCCAACCGTTATCCACCTACCAGCCCGCGGCCAGGGGTACTACCGCTCCAGGACAGCGGTACTACCGCAGGGCCGCACGGTACTACGCTTGCTGCCAAGCGGTACTACCGCATGGTCATTCGGTACAACCATACAGGCCCGCAGTACTGCCGCACCGCAGCAACAACAAGGCCAGATCTGAAGCACAGGAGCTAAGGGCGGTACTTCCGCGAGCATGGTACTACCGCGCCCCCATGCGGTACTACCGCAAGGCAGGAATCCCCTAGCCAGGGGGTAGGAAACATTCGTGCCTACTTCCGCAAAGAAATGGAAGAAGCAAAAACCCGACACAGTAGTACTGCAGAGGGGCGGTACTACTGCCTGACAACATAGCACGGTACTACCATGGTAGGCGCGGATGTAAAAAAGTTACATCCGCCCCTACTACCGCGAGGGAGCGGTACTAGCCTGGTGGGCAACGGTAGTGCAGCTCCAGGGGAGCGGTACTACCGTGGGCACCTGCGGTACTACCACGCCGCAGCATGGTACTACGGCTGGTGCCTACGGTACTACTGCTCACTTGGGAGCAGTACTACCGCGAGCCAACGCAGCAGCCAGAAACAAGGCGGCAAGAAAGCGGAGGATGCTCCAAGGGAAAGGAGGGGACAAGAAAGAGACGTGTACGTGATGATTCCACCCAAACTTTTCCGACGCAGACCCCCTCTTAATAGTACGGCTTTCCTATGACTCAAATCCGCCAAAAAGAAACGTAGAAAAGACGCCGTCTTCAACAGTCTTCGAGGGGCACCCAACCGTCTTGTGCCTAGCGATGAAATGTCTGGGATACTCAAGGCACACGATTAGTCCGCAAACGCATTGTCATCAATCACCAAAACACCTTAGGGATAAATATGCCCTTACAAACTTTAGTGTAGACAATGGAAAAAGGGCTCCTTCCTGTGGATCTATGCTTGGAGTTATTGTAGGAGAATTCTGCAAGAGATAAAGCCAAATCCCATTGTCCCTTTCTTTCTCCACAAATGCAACGGATTAGATTACCCAAAAACTTGTTCACCACTTCCGTTTGTCCATCTGTTTGTGGATGAGCAGTGCTAGAAAATTTCAATTCAGTGTTGAATTGCTTCCACAAAGTGAGCCAAAATGCAGCAAGAAACTTGCTATCACGGTCGGAGACAATGGACCTTGGAACTCCATGAAGGCTGACCACTTCTCGAAAGAATAGGTTTGCCACATGATGAGCATCCGTTGTCTTGCGGCATAGGATGAAATGAGCCATCTTAGAGAATCTATCCACCACCACAAATACAACATCACTTCCTCGTCTTGTTCTTGGCAAGCCCAAGACGAAGTTCATAGAAATGTCCTCCCATGGAGCAACAGGAACTGGCAAAGGCATGTATAACCCTGTGTTTTGGACTTGGCCTTTGCAGGTCTGACATACGGGGCACCGTTGAACGAACTTTCTAGCATCTCTCTTTAATTGTGGCCAAAAGTAGCAAGCTTCCAGGTTAGAGATAGTCTTGTCCCATCCAACATGGCCACTAAGATCACTTGAATGGAGCTCTCTAACCAGCTTGTCACGTAAAGAACTTCTTGGAATGCACAAACGATCATTTTTGAAGAGATATCCATCTTGCAACAAATAGTCATCACCTAATGGTTGGCCCCTTGCGTGCTTTACCCAAACATGGCCAAAGTCTTCATCACCCTCATACAACTCCTTTATTTGATCCATGCCCGAAAGTTCAGCTTCAAAAGAAGTCAAGAGACATGCACGACGACTCAAAGCATCGGCCACTCTGTTAGTTAATTATTCCAGATTTATGCACGATGAGATAGTTAAACCTCTCTAGATATGCTTCCCATCTTGCTAGCATGCGGTCAACATGCTTTTGATTTCTAAAATGCTTCAAGGATTGATGGTCGCTATAAACAATGAACTCTTTAGGCAGCAAATAGACTTCTCAAGTTTTCAACGCTTTGAAAACAGCGTATAATTCTTGCTGATAGGTACTCCATTTCTGTCTAGCTTCACTTAACTTCTCACTAAAGAAAGCAATGGGATTCCTTTCTTGAGATAGGACAGCTCCAATGCCTACTCCACTTGCATCACACTCCAACTCAAAAGTCTTGTTGAAATCAGGTAGTACCAACACAGGAGCTTGTGATAGCTTTTGTTTAATCTCATTGAAACTATCTTCAGCTGCTTCTATCCATTGGAACTTTCCTTTCTTCAAACACTCGGTAATTGGTGCCATGATAGTGCTGAAATTCTTCACAAATCACTTATAGAAAGTTGCAAGGCCAAGAAAGCTTCTTACCTCAGAAATGGTCTTAGGAGTTGGCCATTCTTGGATTGCTTCAACCTTAGAATCATCAACACGAATGCCGTCACATGTTATGACAAATCCTAGGAAAAGAAGTTGTGTTTGTAGGAAAACACATTTCTTCAAGTTGACGTAGAGCTCATTTTCCCTTAGTACTTCTAGCACCTTCCGAATTTGATCAAAGTATTCATCCTCATCCTTGCTATAGATCAAGATTTCATCGAAATAGACCACAACAAACTGGGATAAGAAGGGTCTAAGGACTTGATTCATTAAGTGCATAAAGGTACTTGGTGCATTTGAGAGTCCAAATGGCATGACTAGCCATTCAGACAACCCTTCCTTTTTCTTGAAGGCGGTTTTCCATTCATCCCCGGGTCTTATACGGATTTGAAGATATCCACTTCTCAAATATAGCTTTGTGAACACTCTTGCTTCACTAAGCTGATCTAACATATCATCCAGGCGGGGAATAGGGAATCCATACCTTAAGGTGATCTTGTTACCAGCTCTACTGTCTGTACACATGCGCCAAGATCCATCTTTCTTAGGCGTGAGCAGGGCTGGTACAACACATGGGCTAATACTTTCTTGAATGTGCCCCTTTTGCAGCAATTCCTGCACTTTCTCCTTCAATATATCATGCTCCTTTGGGCTCATTCGATAGTGTGGAAGATTAGGAAGACTTGCTCCCAGAATTAAGTGAATTCTATGTTGAATTCCTCTCATCGGTGGCAAGCCATGTGGCTCCCCAAGTATGTTCTGAAATTCTGCCAATAAACCACGCACCTTTGCTGGAATTTCAACAGTCAGGTGCTCTTCTCCCTTTACAACAAGTGCAGCACACAAATTTGCCTCCTTCAAGTCTTACATAAACTCATGAGAGGTATGGGAGATAGTTAACATAGTTTTCCCTCCTCCTTAGAGGTATTACCTTTGGTTTTGTTTGGTAAGATAATGATCTTTCAATTGTTCCAAATGAAAGAGTAAGAATTTTCCTTGCCCTTGTGTGTAGTATCCACATCAAATTGCCAAGGCCTCCCAAGAAGAACATGGCTGGCATCCATGTCAACCACATCACACAACACATTTGAGCGATAATGCTTACGCAAAGAAAGTGGCAGGTTGCATTGTTTGGTGATCCTCATATTCACTCCTTTCTTGACCCATCCAATAGTGTAGGGATTTGGATGATCATGGGTTTCAAGCTTTAAATGGTCCACCAACTTCTAGGAGATAAGATTCTCGCAGCTGCAACTATCAATCACTAGTTTGCATATGATACGCCCCCAACGTATCTATAATTTTTTATTGTTCCATGCTATATTATATTCTGTTTTCGACATTATTGTGCTTTATTATACACTTTTATGTTATTTTTGGGACTAACCTACTAACCGGAGGCCCAGCCCAGAATTGATGTTTTTTTTGCCTATTTTAGGGTTTCGAAGAAAAGGAATATCAAATGGAGTCCAAACGGAATGAAACCTTCAGGAACGTGATTTTTGGAACGAACATGATCCAGAGGACTTGGACCCTACGTCAAAAAATCAACAAGGAGGCCACGAGGTAGGGGGCATGCCTACCCCCAGGCGCGCACTCCACCCTCGTGGCCCCCCTGTTTCTCCACCGACGTACTCCTTCCTCCTCTATATACCTACGTACCCCCAAACTACCAGATACAGAGCCAAAACCCTAATTCCACCGCTGTAACTTTCTGTATCCACGAGATCCCATCTTGGGGCATGTTTTGGAGCTCTGCCGGAGGGGGCATCGATCATGGAGGGATTCTACATCAACACCGTAGCCTCTCCGATGATGTGTGAGTAGTTTACCTCAGACCTTTGGGTCCATAGTTATTAGCTAGATGGCTTCTTCTGTCTTTTTGGATCTCAGTACAATGTTCTCCCCCTCTCTTGTGGAGATCTATTCGATGTAATCTTCTTTTGCGGCGTGTTTGTTAAGACCAATGGATTGTGGGTTTATGATCAAGTTTATCTATGAACAATATTTGAATCTTCTCTGAATTCTTTTATGTATGTTGGTTCTCTTTGCAAGTCTCTTCGAATTATCAGTTTGGTTTGGCCTACTAGATTGATCTTTCTTGCAATGGGAGAAGTGCTTAGCTTTGGGTTCAATCTTGCGGTGTCCTTTCCCAGTGACAGTAGGGGCAGCAAGGCACATATTGTATTGTTGCCATCGAGGATAACAAGATGGTTTTTTATCATATTGCATGAATTTATCCCTTTACATCATGTCATCTTGCTTAAAGCGTCACTCTGTTCTTATGAACTTCATACTCTAGATGCATGCTGGATAGCGGTTGATGTGTGGAGTAATAGTAGTAGATGCAGGCAGGAGTCGGTCTACTTGTATCGGACGTGATGCCTATATACATGATCATACCTAGATATTCTCATAACTATGCTCAATTCTGTCAATTGCTCAATAGTAATTTGTTCATCCATCGTAAAATACTTATGCTCTTGAGAGAAGCCACTAGTGAAACCTATGGCCCCTGGGTCTATCTTCCATCATATTAATCTTCCAACACATAGTTATTTTCATTGCCTTTTATTTTACTTTGCATCTTTATCATAAAAATGCCAAAAATATTATCTTATCATATCTATCAGATCTCACTCTCGTAAGTGACCGTGTAGGGATTGAAAACCCCTTATCGCGTTGGTTGCGAGGATTTATTTGTTTTGTGTAGGTGTGAGGGACTCGCGCGTAGCCTCCTACTGGATTGATACCTTGGTTCTCAAAAACTGAGGGAAATACTTACGCTACTCTGCTGCATCACCCTTTCCTCTTCAAGGGAAAACCAACGCAGTGCTCAAGAGGTAGCAAGAAGGATGTCTGGCGCCGTTGCCGGGGAGGTCTACGCAAAAGTCAACATACCAAGTACCTGTTAGAGTTGTGTCGAATATTGTTTACAAGGTAGGTTACAGTTGGACTAGGAGTTGTATTGTGTTTTCATAGGATGTGGAGTTGTGTCCTAATAGGACACTTGTATCCTAGGCCTCTTATATATAGCGGGGTTAGACACATGATGTAACCTATGCCAACATAATAGCACAGGAACGCAAGGGAAGCCGGCGGCATGTGCCGGTGTCCAGGGCGACCGGGTGCGGTATTGTAGCGGTGTCATGGGGAGGAGCGCCCATAGTCAAGCCCTGGGGATGTAGCCATATCAGTGAACCTCGTTAACAAATCTCGGTGTCGTGCTCGTGTGATTGCTTGATCCTCGGATGATCGACGGAGTGCTTCGGATGTTTTCTAACAAGTGGTATCAGAGCAAGGTTGTGAGGATGCTATGGATTATTTATCTAGAGGAGGAGGGATCGAGTCTGGGATGCAGCCGGCTATGGCGTGGTTCTCAACAAAATTGGAAAAAGGCAAGATCAGAGACAGACGCGTGTGCTGGCGGCAGGCGAAAGCATCGGCGGCGGCGCGAGACGTGCGGCGATCGATCGGGCTGATCGATTGGGCGAGCATACATACGCGGTATTCCTGGCGAGGTCAGATCGGCGTCGTGTCGTGGTGTTCCAGGTCGGACTCGATCTCGACGAGATCTATACGGTGATCAAAGGAGCGTGGATGGCGGCCTAGTCCGAGGCGCCTGAGGAGCAGCTATGGGCTGGCGCATGTGCACACTAAAGCCCACGCGGTGGCAGACGTGTGCGCTGGAAGCCTTGGAGTTGCACTGTATGATTGTCGTGTATCAATCGTGTTTATGGCTGCCGGTTGCTTGAAGCTGAGTCATGGAAAGAGCATACAAAGTAGCGAAGGCACCTGATGAGATTTGTTTGAAAAAAAGAAAAGCAACCAGGACTACGTGTGTGCATAGGAGCAGCTTGGTTGGGTCAAGTTCGATCTATTTTCTGCTATGAGGTGCATGGAGAAGCAACAGCAAATAGTGACAGGAAAAAAGGAAAATTGCGTGCAGTTTGCATGGGAGTTTTTTTCTGGGTCGGTTTGTTGAGATGGTTTCAAACACGTGGATAGGTTGCGGAGGCCCGTGGGGCTGAGTCGGACTAGACAGTCTGGCGAATCGACGCATGTCGTGTTGGGGAATGTAGTAATTTCAAAAAATTTCCTATGCACACGCAAGATCATGGTGATGCATAGCAACGAGAGAGGAGAGTGTTGTCTACGTACCCTCGTAGACCGAAAGCGGAAGCGTTAGCACAACACGGTTGATGTAGTCGTACGTCTTCATGGCCCGACCAATCAAGTACCGAAACTATGTCACCTCTGAGTTCTAGCACACGTTCAGCTCGATGATGATCCCCAGACTCCGATCCAGCAGAATGTCGGGGAAGAGTTCCGTCAGCACGACGGCGTGGTGACGATCTTGATGTTCTACCGTCGTAGGGCTTCGCCTAAGCACCACTACAATATTATCGAGGATTATGGTGGAGGGGGGCACTGCACATGACTAAGAGATCAATGATCAATTGTTGTGTCTCTAGGGTGCCCCTGCCCCCATATATAAAGGAGCAAGGGGGAGGAGGTGCGGCTAGGCAAGGGGCGCACCAAGGGGAGTCCTACTCCCACCGGGAGTAGGA
>NC_057806.1:580805464-580812349 GCF_018294505.1 Triticum aestivum | reverse complement strand
GCCCCTTGGCCTCCTCTCTACTTCCTCCATTAGGCCCATTAAGGCCCATTAGGTTACTGGGGGGTTCCGGTAACCTCCCGGTACTCCGGTAAAATGTCGATTTCACCCGGAACACTTCCGATGTCCAAACATAGGCTTCCAATATATCAATCTTTATGTCTCGACCATTTCGAGACTCCTCGTCATGTTCGTGATCACATCTGGGACTCCAAACAACCTTCGGTACATCAAAACATATAAACTCATAATGAAACTGTCATCGTAATGTTAAGCGTGAGGACCCTACGGGTTCGAGAACAATGTAGACATGACCGAGACACGTCTCCGGCCAATAACCAATAGCGGAACCTGGATGCTCATATTGGCTCCTACATATTCTACGAAGATCTTTATTGGTCAGACCGCATAACAACATACGTTGTTCCCTTTGTCATCGGTATGTTACTTGCTCGAGATTCGATCGTCGGTATCTTAATACCTAGTTCAATCTCGTTACCAGCAAGTCTCTTTACTCGTTCTGTAATACATCATCCCGCAACTAACTCATTAGCTGCAATGCTTGCAAGGCTTTAAGTGATGTGTATTACCGAGAGGGCCCAGAGATACCTCTCCGACAATCGGAGTGACAAATCCTATTCTCGAAATACGCCAACCCAACAAGTACCTTCGGAGACACCTGTAGAGCACCTTTATAATCACCCAGTTACGTTGTGATGTTTGGTAGCACACAAAGTGTTCCTTTGGTAAACGGGAGTTGCATAATCTCATAGTCATAGGAACATGTATAAGTCATGAAGAAAGCAATAGCAACAAACTAAACAATCAAGTGCTATGCTAACGGAATGGTCAAGTCAATCACATGATTCTCCTAATGATGTGATCCCATTAATCAAATGACAACTCATGTCTATGGTTAGGAAACATAACCATCTTTGATCAACGAGCTAGTCAAGTAGAGGCATACTAGTGACACTCTGTTTGTCTATGTATTCACACATGTATTATGTTTCCGGTTAATACAATTCTAGCATGAATAATAAACATTTATCATGATACAAGGAAATAAATAATAACTCTATTATTGCCTCTAGGGCATATTTCCTTCAGTCTCCCACTTGCACTAGAGTCAATAATCTAGATTACATAGTAATGATTCTAACATCCATGGAGCCTTGGTGCTGATCATGTTTTGCTCGTGGAAGAGGCTTAGTCAGCGGGTCTGCAACATTTAGATCCGTATGTATCTTGCAAATTTCTATGTCTCCCACTTGGACTAAATCCCGAATGGAATTGAAGCGTCTCTTGATGTGCTTGGTTCTCTTGTGAAATCTGGATTCCTTTGCCAAGGCAATTGCACCAGTATTGTCACAAAAGATTTTCATTGGACCCGATGCACTAGGTATGACACCTAGATCGGATATGAACTCCTTCATCCAGACTCCTTCATTTGCTGCTTCCGAAGCGGCTATGTACTCCGCTTCACATGTAGATCCCGCCACGACGCTTTTTTTAGAACTGCACCAACTGACAGCTCCACCATTTAATGTAAACACGTATCCGGTTTGCGATTTAGAATCGTCCGGATCAGTGTCAAAGCTTGCATCAACGTAACCATTTACGATGAGCTCTTTGTCACCTCCATATACGAGAAACATATCCTTAGTTCTTTTCAGGTACTTCAGGATGTTCTTGACCGCTGTCCAGTGATCCATTCCTGGATTACTTTGGTACCTCCCTGCTAGACTTATAGCAAGGCACACATCAGGTCTGGTACACATCATTGCATACATGATAGAGCCTATGGCTGAAGCATAGGGAACATCTTTCATTTTCTCTCTATCTTCTGCAGTGGTCGGACATTGAGTCTTACTCAACTTCACACCTTGTAACACAGGCAAGAATCCTTTCTTTGCTTGATCCATTTTGAACTTCTTCAAAACTTTGTCAAGGTATGTACTTCTTCAAAACTTTGTCAAGGTATTTGCTCTATCTGTATAGATCTTAATGCCCAATATGTAAGCAGCTTCACCGAGGTCTTTCATTGAAAAACTCTTATTCAAGTATCCCTTTATGCTATCCAGAAATTCTATATTATTTCCAATCAATAATATGTCATCCACATATAATATTAGAAATGCTACAGAGCTCCCACTCACTTTCTTGTAAATACAGGCTTCTCCAAAAGTCTGTATAAAACCAAATGCTTTGATCACACTATCAAAGCGTTTATTCCAACTCCGAGAGGCTTGCACCAGTCCATAAATGGATCGCTGGAGCTTGTACACTTTGTTAGCTCCCTTTGGATCGACAAAACCTTCTGGTTGCATCATATACAACTCTTCTTCCAGAAATCCATTCAGGAATGTAGTTTTGACATCCATCTGCCAAATTTCATAATCATAAAATGCGGCAATTGCTAACATGATTCGGACAGACTTAAGCATCGCTATGGGTGAGAAGGTCTCATCTAGTCAATCCCTTGAACTTGTCGGAAACCTTTTGCAACAAGTCGAGCTTTGTAGACAGTAACATTACCACCAGCGTCAGTCTTCTTCTTGAAGATCCATTTATTCTCAATTGCTTGCCGATCAACAGGCAAGTCAACCAAAGTCCATACTTTGTTCTCATACATGGATCCCATCTCAGATTTCATGGCTTCTAGCCATTTTGCGGAATCTGGGCTCACCATCGCTTCTTCATAGTTCGTAGGTTCGTCATGATCTAGTAGCATGACTTCCAGAACAGGATTACTGTACCACTCTGGTGCAGATCTTACTCTGGTTGATCTACGCGGTTCGATAGTAACTTGATCTGAAGTTTCATGATCATTGTCATTAGCTTCCTCACTAATTGGTGTAGGTGTCGCAGAAATCATTTTTCGTGATGAACCACTTACCAATAAGGGAGCAGTTACCTCATCAAGTTCTACTTTTCTCCCACTCACTTCTTTTGAGAGAAACTCCTTCTCTAGAAAAACTCCGAATTTAGCAACAAAAGTCTTGCCTTCGGATATGTGCTAGAAGGTGTACCCAAGAGTCTCCTTTGGGTATCCTATGAAGACACATTTCTCCGATTTGGGTTCGAGCTTATCAGGTTGAAGCTTTTTCACATAAGCATCGCAGCCCCAAACTTTCAGAAACGACAACTTTTGTTTCTTGCCAAACCACAGTTCATAAGGCGTCGTCTCAACGGATTTCGATGGTGTCCTATTTAACGTGAATGCAGCCGTCTCTAAAGCATAACCCCAAAACAATAGCGGTAAATCAGTAAGAGACATCATAGATCGCACCATATCTAATAAACTACGATTAGACGCTTGGACACACCATTACGTTGTGGTGTTCCGGGTGGCGTGAGTTGCGAAACTATTCCGCATTGTTTCAAATGTAGACCAAACTCGTAACTCAAATATTCTCCTCCACGATCAGATCATAGAAACTTTATTTTCTTGTTACAATGATTTTCAACTTCACTCTGAAATTCTTTGAACTTTTCAAATGTTTCAGACTTATGTTTCATTAAGTAGATATACCCATATCTGCTTAAATCATCTGTGAAGGTGAGAAAATAATGATATCCGCCACGATCCTCAATATTCATTGGACCACATACATCTGTATGTATGATTTCCAACAAATCCGTTGCTCTCTCCATAGTACTGGAGAACAGTGTTTTAGTCATCTTACCCATGAGGCACGGTTCACAAGTACCAAGTGATTCATAATCAAGTGGTTCCAAAAGTCCATCAGTATGGAGTTTCTTCATGCGCTTTACACCGATAACCTAAACGGCAGTGCCACAAATAAGTTGCACTATCATTATCAACTCTGCATCTTTTGATTTCAACATTATGAATATGTGTATCACTACTATCAAGATTCATTAAAAATAGACCACTCTTCAAGGGTGCATGACCATAAAAGATATTACTCATATAAATAGAACAATCATTATTCTCTGATTTAAATGAATAACCGTCTCGCATCAAACAAGATCCAGATATAATGTTCATGCTCAATGCTGGCACCAAATAACAATTATTTAGGTCTAATACTAATCCCGAAGGTAGATGTAGAGGTAGCGTGCCGACCGCGATCACATCGACTTTGGAACCATTTCCCACGCGCATCGTCACCTCGTCCTTAGCCAATCTTCGCTTAATTCGTAGCCCATGTTTTGAGTTGCAAATGTTAGCAACAGAACCAGTATCAAATACCCAGGTTCTACTGCGAGCATTAGTAAGGTACACATCAATAACATGTATATCACATATACCTTTGTTCACTTTGCCATCCTTCTCATCCGCCAAATACTTGGGGCAGTTCCGCTTCAAGTGACCAGTCTACTTGCAGTAGAAGCACTCAGTCTCATGCTTAGGTCCAGACTTGGGTTTCTTCTCCTGAGCAGCAACTTGTTTGCTGTTCTTCTTGAAGTTCCCTTTCTTCTTCCCTTTGCCCCTTTTCTTGAAACTGGTGGTCTTATTGACCATCAACACTTGACGCTCCTTCTTGATTTCTACCTCCGCGGCTTTTAGCATCGCGAAGAGCTCGGGAATAGTCTTATTCATCCCTTGCATATTATGGTTCATCACGAAGCTTTTGTAGCTTGGTGGCAGTGATTGAAGAACTCTGTCAATGACACAATCAACAGGAAGATTAACCCCCAGTTGAGTCAAGTGATTATGATACCCAGACATTTTGAGTATATGTTCACTGACAGAACTATTCTCCTCCATCTTGCAGCTATAGAACTTATTGGAGACTTCATATCTCTCAATCCGGGCATTTGCTTGAAATATTAACTTCAACTCCTGGAACATCTCATATGCTCCATGACGTTCAAAACGTCGTTGAAGACCCGGTTCTAAGCCGTAAAGCATGGCACACTGAACTATCGAGTAGTCATCAGCTTTCTGCCAGACATTCATAACATCTGGTGTTGCTCCTGCAGCAGGCTTGGCACTTAGCGGTGCTTCCAGGACGTAATTCTTTCGTGCAGCAATGAGGATAATCCTCAAGTTACGGACCCACTTCGCGTAATTGCTACCATCATCTTTCAACTTTGCTTTCTCAAGGAACGCATTAAAATTCAACGGAACAACAACACGAGCCATCTATCTACAATTAAACATAGACAAGCAATATACTATCAGGTACTAAGTTCATGATAAATTTAAGTTCAATTAATCATATTACTTAAGAACTCCCACTTAGAAAGATATCCCTCTAATCCTCTAAGTGATCACGTGATCCAAATCAACTAAACCATGTCCGATCATCACGTGAGATGGAGTAGTATCAATGGTGAACATCAATATGTTGATCATATCTACTATATGATTCATGCTCGACCTTTCGGTCTCCCTGTTCCGAGGCCATATCTGTTATATGCTAGGCTCGTCAAGTTTAACCTGAGTATTCTGCGTGTGCAACTGTTTTGCACCTGTTGTATTTAAACGTAGAGCCTATCACACCCGATCATCACGTGGTGTATCAGCACGAAGAACTTTCGCAACAGTGCATACTCAGGGAGAACACTTATACTTTGATAATTTAGTGAGGGATCATCTTATAATGCTACCATCAATCAAAGCAAGATAAGATGCATAAACGATAAACATCACATGCAATCAATATAAGTGATATGATATGGCCATCATCATCTTGTACTTGTGATCTCCATCTCCGAACTACCATCATGATCACCATCATCACTGGCGCGACACCTTGATCTCCATCGTAGCATCGTTGTCGTCTCACCAATCTTATGCTTCCACGACTATCGCTACCGCTTAGTGATAAAGTAAAGCATTACAGCGCGATTGCATTGCATACAATAAAGCGACAACCATATGGCTCCTGCCAGTTGCCGATAACTCGGTTACAAAACATGATCATCTCATACAATAAAATTTAGCATCATGTCTTGACCATATCACATCACAACATGCCCTGCAAAAACAAGTTAGACGTCCTCTACTTTGTTGTTGCAAGTTTTATGTGGCTGCTACGGGCTTAGCAAGAACCGTTCTTACCTACGCATCAAAACCACAACGATAGTTTGTCAAGTTGGTGCCGTATTAACCTTCGCAAGGACCGGGCGTAGCCACACTTGGTTCAACTAAAGTTGGAGAAACTGACACCCGCCAGGCACCTGTGTGCAAAGCACGTCGGTAGAACCAGTCTCGCGTAAGCGTACACGTAATGTCAGTCCGGGCCGCTTCATCCAACAATACCGCCGAACCAAAGTATGACATGCTAGTAAGCAGTATGACTTATATCGCCCACAACTCACTTGTGTTCTACTCGTGCACAACATCAACGCACAAAACCTAGGCTCGGATGCCACTGTTGGGGAACGTAGTAATTTCAAAAAATTTCCTACGCACACGCAAGATCATGGTGATGCATATCAATGAGAGAGCAGAGTGTTGTCTACGTACCCTCATAGACCGAAAGAGGAAGCGTTAGCACAATGCGGTTGACGTAGTCGTACGTCTTCACGGCCCGACCGATCAAGTACCGAAACTACGACACCTCCGAGTTCTAGCACACGTTCAACTCGATGACGATCCCCGGACTCCGATCCAGCAGAATGTCGGGGAAGAGTTCCATCAGCACGACGGCGTGGTGATGATCTTGATGTTCTACCGTCGTAGGGCTTCGCCTAAGCACCACTACAATATTATCGAGGATTATGGTGGAGGGGGGCACCGCACACGACTAAGAGATCAATGATCAATTGTTGTGTCTCTGGGGTGCCCCCCTACCCCCATATATAAAGGAGAAAGGGGGAGGAGGTGCGGCCAGGCAAGGGGCGCGCCAGGAGGAGTCCTACTCCCACCGGGAGTAGGACTCCCCCCTTTCCATGTTGGACTAGGACTTG
>NC_057806.1:580699524-580805163 GCF_018294505.1 Triticum aestivum | reverse complement strand
CCCCCCTCCTTGTCCAATTAGGACTTGGGGGGGGGGGTAGGGGCACGCGGCTGCCCCTTGGCCTCCTCTCTACTTCCTCCACTAGGCCCATTAAGGCCCATTACGTTACCGGGGGGTTCCGGTAACCTCCCAGTACTCCGGTAAAATGCCGATTTCACCCGAAATACTTCCGATGTCCAAACATAGGCTTCCAATATATCAATCTTTATGTCTCGACCATTTCGAGACCCCTCGTCATGTACGTGATCACATACGGGACTCCGAACAACCTTCGGTACATCAAAACATATAAACTCATAATGAAACTGTCATCGTAACGGTTAGCGTGCAGACCCTATGTGTTCAAGAACAATGTAGACATGATTGAGACACGTCTCCAGTCAATAACCAATAGCGGAACCTGGATGCTCATATTGGCTCCTACATATTCTACGAAGATCTTTATCGGTCAGACCGCATAACAACATACGTTGTTCCCTTTGTCGTCGGTATGTTACTTGCCCGAGATTCGATCGTCGGTATCTTAATACCTAGTTCAATCTCGTTACCGGCAAGTCTCTTTACTCATTCTGTAATACATCATCCCGCAACTAACTCATTAGCTGCAATGCTTGCAAGGCTTTAAGTGATGTGTATTACCGAGAGGGCCCAGAGATACCTCTCCGACAATTGGAGTGACAAATCCTATTCTCGAAATACGCCAACCCAACAAGTACCTTCGGAGACACCCGTAGAGCACCTTTATAATCACCCAGTTACGTTGTGACGTTTGGTAGCACACAAAGTGTTCCTCCGGTAAATGGGAGTTGCATAATCTCATAGTCATAGGAACATGTATAAGTCATGAAGAAAGCAATAGCAACAAACTAAACGATCAAGTGCTATGCTATCGGAATGGTCAAGTCAATCACGTCATTCTCCTAATGATGTGATCCCATTAATCAAATGACAACTCATGTCTATGGTTAGGAAACATAACCATCTTTGATCAACGAGCTAGTCAAGTAGAGGCATACTAGTGACACTCTGTTTGTCTATGTATTCACACATGTATTATGTTTCCGGTTAATACAATTATAGCATGAATAATAAACATTTATCATGATACAAGGAAATAAATAATAACTTTATTATTGCCTCTAGGGCATATTTCCTTCATGTCGGTTGATACAGAAGAAGGTGGTGAGATCGATGATGGCGACATAGGAGCGTGATGCTGATGGTGACCGACTTCTGGGGCGTGGAAACACGTGGCGCAGGTCAGAGGACTTGTGTGGCTTCGACAAGGCTATGGCGCGGGGTTGATTCAAGACGGTGCACATGAGAGCTTAGAGTCGACGGGGCGCGGGGTGGCACGTACAACCACCATGGAGTCATGTTGAAGGTGGAGCTAGATTGAGGGGCTACGGCATAAGTGCACAGAGAGTCGAAGCCTATTTAGCTGGAAAAAAGCGAGTGACACGTAGTTCGGCTGGAGCCCGGTGGTCTGATGGAAGCGTGAAACTCGTCATCGGTCGGTGATGATCGGTGGTACTCTGCAGTGGGGGTTGAGTGGTGTGGGTCGCGACCCTTGAGACTCAACCGGGACAGCGGAGGCTCGACACGGTAATTGCGGTGAGGTGTGTGGTTAGCACGGGGCATGGAGACGAGCCAGGGCTCTGGTGGTCAAACATGTGGTGAGACAACTACGAATTTGACTCGGGATGACTATAATCAATGGTGAAATTCCTTCAAGTTTCAGACAGACGGTCAAGAAAGGAGCGGTGATGTTGAGTTCAGGTAACTTTTATGTGTGACACCCAATATGTGAGTTATTCACTTTCACGCAGGTCAGTGATCGGTATGTGATGGCATTGACGGATACTCTGGAAGTTGGGACCACAAACTAGAGTAAAAAGGAACATAATTTCGTTCGAGTGTTGACTCTGATCAAGAAAAGAAGGGACTACAAGTTGCAGGTGGAGTCATATGGAGTCTTTGGAGTAGCAGCGGTACTCATGGGATAAGCTCAAGTCCAATGTACATGGAAGTTTGACGCATTAACAAATTCAAGGTGGTGGAGAATATTCGCCAAGGTGGAGTTTGTTAGAGTTGTGTTGAATATTGTGTACAAGGTAGGTTACAGTTGGACTAGGAGTTGTATTGTGTTTACATAGGATGTGGAGTTGTGTCCTAATAGGACACTTGTATCCTAGGCCTCTCATATATAGCGGGGATAGACACACGATGCAACCTATGCCAACATAATAGCACTGGAACGCAGGGGAAGCCGGCGGCATGTGCCGATGTCCAGGGCGACCGGGTGCGGTATTGTAGCGGTGTCATGGGGAGGACCGCCCATAGTCAAGACCCGGGGATGTAGCCATATCGGTGAACCTCGTTAACAAATCTCGGTGTCGTGCTCGTGTGATTGCTTGATCCTCGGATGATCGACGGAGTGCTTCGGATTTATTCTAACAGTACCCATCACAAACCCTTATCTCCTGCATTACATTATTTGCCATTTGCCTCTCGTTTTCCTCTCCCCCACTTCACCCTTGCCGTTTTATTCGCCCTCTCTCTCTATCCTCCCTCTCTTTCTCTCTTTATCTCTTTTTGCCTGTTTCTTGTTTGCTTGTGTGTTGGATTGCTTGCTTTTCATTATGGCTAGTCCCCTATCTTCTCCGTTGTCTCCCGAAAATGAAGTTCTTAATTTTAAGCAAAGGGAAGGAGAAAACCTAAAAGACGCTTGGTATAGAATTTGCAATGCCCAGATCTACCAGGAAACAATCTACCTCTATTCTTCTTCGCAATTTTTATGTAGGTGCTATTCCTTGGCATAGATATGTCCTTGATACCATTACCGGAGGGAACTTCTTGGATAGCCACACCTTTTCCTATAATGCTATGATAGATTTATTTGGCTCACCCCCTCTTTTGGTTAATGGAACTATGTTAACTTTGGAGCATGTAATGCAAAAACTTGAAATTATTGAAAATAAAGTTGCTACCATTGAGTTAATTGAAAATTTGATAAAAAGATCCACAACCAAATTACCCAATATGGATCTAAAGTAGGAGTAACTTTGAAAAATATTAAAGTGAAGGAACCTATAGTTAATGAAATAATAAATAATAATTCCACTAGAATCGATAAACTTGAGGGTATCGTTACCAACTTGGGAACCGCTTTTTCTTTCGTAAAGAATACTCCAAGTCCTCCAACTAAAATTGCCAAGCTTATGTTGTTGGAAATATTCCCTAGAGGCAATAATAAAAGGATTATTATTATATTTCCTTGTTCATGATAATTGCCTTTATTCATGCTATAATTGTGTTATCCGGAAATCGTAATACATGTGTGAATAATGGACACCAACATGTCCCTAGTAAGCCTCTAGTTGACTAGCTCGTTGATCAACAGATAGTCATGGTTTCCTGACTATGGACATTGGATGTCATTGATGACGAGATCACATCATTAGGAGAATGATGTGATGGACAAGACCCAATCCTAAACATAGCACAAGATCGTATACTTCGTTTGCTAGAGTTTTCCAATGTCAAGTATCTTTTCCTTAGACCATGAGATCGTGTAACTCCCGGATACCGTAGGAGTGCTTTGGGTGTACCAAACGTCACAACGTAACTGGGTGACTATAAAGGTATGCTACGGGTATCTCCGAAAGTGTCTGTTGGGTTGACATGGATCAAGACTGAGATTTGTCACTCCGTATGACGGAGAGGTATCACTGGGCCCACTCGGTAATGCATCATCATAATGAGCTCAAAGTGACCAAGTGTCTATTCATGGGATCATGCATTACAGTACGAGTAAAGTGACTAGCCGGTAACGAGATTGAACGAGGTATTGGGATACCGACGATCGAATCTCGGGCAAGTAACATACCGATTGACAAAGGGAATTGTATACGGGGTTACTTGAATCCTCGACATTGTGGTTCATCCGATGAGATCGTCGAGGAGCATGTGGGAGCCAACATGGGTATCCAGATCCCGCTGTTGGTTATTGGCCGGAGAGTCGTCTCGGTCATGTCTACATGTCTCCCGAACCCGTAGGGTCTACACACTTAAGGTTCGGTGACGCTAGGGTTGTAGGGATATGTATATGAAGTAAGCTGAATGTTGTTCGGAGTCCCGGATGAGATCCCGGACGTCACGAGGAGTTCCGGAATGGTTCGGAGGTAAAGAATTATATATAGGAAGTGCTATTTCGTCCATCAGGACAAGTTTCGGGGTCACCGGTATTGTACCGGGACCACCGGAAGGGTCCCGGGGGTCCACCGGGTGGGGCCACCTGCCCCCTGGGGCCACATGGGCTGTAGGGGGTGCGCCTTGGCCTGTATGGGCCAAGGGCACCAGCCCCAAGAGGCCCATGCACCTAGGGTTCAAGAAGGGAAGAGTCCCAAAAGGGGAAGGCACCTCCTAGGTGCCTTGGGGAGGAGGGATTCCTCCCTTGGCCGCCCCCCCTAGGAGATTGGATCTCCTAGGGCCGGCGCCCCCCCCTTAGGCTCCCTATATATAGTGGGGGAAAGAGGGCCTCTCAACCCACGCCTTTGGTGCCTCCCTCTCCCTCTCCAACACATCCTCCTCCTCCATAGTGCTTGGCGAAGCCCTGCCGGAGTACTGCAGCACCATCACCACCACGCCGTCGTGCTGCTGCTGGAGCCATCTTCCTCAACCTCTCCTTCCCCCTTGCTGGATCAAGAAGAAGGAGATGTTACGCTGACCGTACGAGTGTTGAACGCGGAGGTGCCGTCCGTTCGGCGCTAGGATCTCCGGTGATTTGGATCACGTCGAGTACGCCTTCCTCATCCCCGTTCTTTGAACGCTTCCGCGCGTGATCTACAAAGGTATGTAGATGCAATCCGATCACTCGTTGCTAGATGAATTCCTAGATGGATCTTGGTGAAACCGTAGGAAAATTTTTGTTTTCTGCAACGTTCCCCAACAGTGGCATCATGAGCTAGGTCTATGCGTAGTTCTCTTGCACGAGTAGAACACAATTTTTTGTGGGCGTTGATGTTGTCAACTTTCTTGCCGCTACTAGTCTTATCTTGCGTCAACGGTATTTTGGGATGAAGCGGCCCGGACCAACCTTACACGTACGCTTACGTGAGACCGGTTCCACCGACTGACATGCACTAGTTGCATAAGGTGGCTGGCGGGTGTCTATCTCTCCCACTTTAGTTGGAGCGGATTCGATGAAAAGGGTCCTTATGAAGGGTAAATAGAAGTTGACAAATCACGTTGTGGCTTTCATGTAGGTAAGAAAACGTTCTTGCTAACCCTATTGCAGCCACGTAAAACTTGCAACAACAATTAGAGGACGTCTAACTTGTTTTTGCAGCAAGTGTTCTGTGATGTGATATGGCCAAAGTTGTGATGAATGATGAATGATATATATGTGATGTATGAGATGTTCATGCTATTGTAATAGGAATCACGACTTGCATGTCGATGAGTATGACAACCGGCAGGAGCCAAAGGAGTTGTCTTTATTTTTTGTATGACCTGCGTGTCATTGAGAAACGCCATGTAAATTACTTTACTTTATTGCTAAACGCGTTAGCCGTAGTAGTAGAAGTAATAGTTGGCGAGCAACTTCATGGAGACACGGTGATGGAGATCATGATGATGGAGATCATGGTGTCATGCCGGTGACAAGATGATCATGGAGCCCCAAGATGGAGATCAAAGGAGCTATGTGATATTGGCCATATCATGTCACTATTATTATTTGATTGCATGTGATGTTTATCATGTTTTGTACATCTTGTTTGCTTAGAACGACGGTAGTAAATAAGATGATCCCTCATAATAATTTCAAGAATGTGTTCCCCCTAACTGTGCACCGTTGCGACAGCTCGTTGTTTCGAAGCACCACATGATGATCGGGTGTGATAGATTCCAATGTTCACATACAACGGGTGTAAGACAGATTTACACATGCAAACACTTAGGTTGACTTGACGAGCCTAGCATGTACAGACATGGCCTCGGAACACAGAAGACCGAAAGGTCGAGCATGAGTCATATAGAAGATACGATCAACATGAAGATGTTCACTGACGTTGACTAGTTCGTCTCACGTGATGATCGGACACGGCCTAGTTAACTCGGATCATGTTATACTTAGATGACTGGAGGGATGTCTATCTAAGTGGGAGTTCATTGAATAATTTGATTAGATGAACTTAATTATCATGAACTTAGTCTAAAAATGTTTACAATATGTCTTGTAGATCAAATGGCCAACGTAGTCCTCAACTTCAACGTGTTCCTAGAGAAAACCAAGCTGAAAGACAATGGCAGCAACTATACGGACTGGGTCCGGAACCTGAGGATCATCCTCATAGCTGCCAAGAAAGATTATGTCCTACAAGCACCGCTAGGTGACCCACCCGTCCCACAGAACCAAGATGTTATGAACGCTTGGCAGACACGTGCTGATGATTACTCCCTCGTTCAGTGCGGCATGCTTTACAGCTTAGAACCGGGGCTCCAAAAACGTTTTGAGAGACACGGAGCATACGAGATGTTCGAAGAGCTGAAAATGGTTTTCCAAGCTCATGCCCGGGTCGAGAGATATGAAGTCTCCGACAAGTTCTTCAGCTGTAAGATGGAGGAAAATAGTTCTGTCAGTGAGCACATACTCATAATGTCTGGGTTACATAACCGCTTGACTCAGCTGGGAGTTAATCTCCCGGATGACGCGGTCATTGACAGAATCCTCCAGTCGCTTCCACCAAGCTACAAGAGCTTTGTGATGAACTTCAATATGCAGGGGATGGAAAAGACCATTCCCGAATTATTTGCAATGCTGAAATCAGCAGAGGTAGAAGTCAAAAAGGAACATCAAGTGTTGATGGTGAATAAAACCACTAAGTTCAAGAAGGGCAAGGGTAAAAAGAACTTCAAGAAGGACGGCAAGGGAGTTGCCGCGCCCGGCAAGCAAGCTGCCGGGAAGAAGCCAAAGAATGGACCCAAGCCCGAGACTGAGTGCTTTTATTGCAAGGGAAGTGGTCACTGGAAACGGAACTGCCCCAAATACTTAGCAGACAAGAAGGCCGGCAAAACAAAAGGTATATGTGATATACATGTAATTGATGTGTACCTTACCAGTACTCGTAGTAGCTCCTGGGTATTTGATACCGGTGTAGTTGCTCACATTTGTAACTCAAAGCAGGAGCTGCAGAATAAGCAGAGACTGGCAAAGGACGAGGTGACGATGCGCGTCGGGAATGGTTCCAAGGTCAATGTGATCGTCGTCGGCACGCTACCTCTACATTTGCCTTCGGGATTAGTTTTAAACCTTAATAATTGTTATTTAGTGCCAGCGCTGAGCATGAACATTGTATCAGGATCTCGTTTAATTCGAGATGGCTACTCATTTAAATCCGAGAATAATGGTTGTTCTATTTATATGAGAGATATGTTTTATGGTCATGCTCTGATGGTGAATGGTTTATTCTTAATGAATCTCGAGCGTAATGCTACACATATTCATAGTGTGAGTACCAAAAGATGTAAGGTTGACAATGATAGTCCCACATACTTGTGGCACTGCCGCCTTGGTCACATAGGTGTCAAACGCATGAAGAAGCTCCATGCAGATGGACTTTTAGAGTCTCTTGATTATGAATCATTTGACACGTGCGAACCATGCCTCATGGGTAAAATGACCAAGACTCCATTCTCAGGAACAATGGAGCGAGCAACCAACTTATTGGAAATCATACATACTGATGTGTGCGGTCCAATGAGTGTTGAGGCTCGCGGTGGCTATCGTTATGTTCTCACCCTCACTGATGACTTGAGTAGATATGGGTATGTCTACTTAATGAAACACAAGTCTGAGACCTTTGAAAAGTTCAAGGAATTTCAGAGTGAGGTTGAGAATCAACGTGACAGGAAAATCAAGTTCCTGTGATCAGATCATGGAGGAGAATACTTGAGTCATGAGTTTGGCACACACTTAAGAAAATGTGGAATAGTTTCACAGCTCACGCCGCCTGGAACACCTCAGCGTAATGGTGTGTCCGAACGTCGTAATTGCACTCTATTAGATATGGTGCGATCTATGATGTCTCTTGCCGATTTACCGCTATCTTTTTGGGGGTATGCTTTAGAGACTGCCACATTCACTTTAAATAGGGCTCCGTCGAAATCCGTTGAGGTGACACCGTATGAATTATGGTTTGGGAAGAAACCTAAGCTATCGTTTCTTAAAGTTTGGGGATGCGATGCTTATGTCAAGAAACTTCAACCTGAAAAGCTCAAACCCAAGTCGGAAAAATGCGTCTTCATAGGATACCCTAAAGAAACTATTGGGTATACCTTCTACCTCAGATCCGAAGGCAAGATCTTTGTTGCCAAGAATGGGTCCTTTCTAGAGAAAGAGTTTCTCTCGAAAGAAGTAAGTGGGAGGAAAGTAGAACTTGATGAAGTATTATCTCTTGAACCGGAAAATGGCGCAACTCAAGAAAATGTTCCTGAGGTGCCTGCACCGACTAGAGAGGAAGTTAATGATGATGATCAAGATACTTCTGATCAAGCTCCTACTGAAATTCGAAGGTCCACAAGGACACGTTCCGCACCAGAGTGGTACGGCAACCCTGTCTTGGAAATCATGTTGTTAGACAACGGTGAACCTTCGAACTATGAAGAAGCGATGGCGGGCCCGGATTCCAACAAATGGAGCCATGAAATCCGAGATAGGATCCATGTATGAAAACAAAGTATGGACTTTGACTGACTTGCCTGTTGAGCGGCGAGCCATAGAAAATAAATGGATCTTTAAGAAGAAGACAGACGCGGATGGTAATGTGACCATCTATAAAGCTCGGCTTGTCGCTAAGGGTTATCGACAAGTTCAAGGGGTTGACTACGATGAGACTTTCTCACCGGTAGCGAAGCTAAAGTCCATCTGAATCATGTTAGCAATTGCCGCATTCTATGATTATGAGATATGGCAAATGGACGTCAAAACGGCATTCCTTAATGGTTTCCTTAAGGAAGAATTGTATATGATGCAGCCGGAAGGTTTTGTCGATCCTAAGAATGCTAACAAGGTGTGCAAGCTCCAACGCTCGATTTATGGGCTGGTGCAAGCATCTCGGAGTTGGAACATTCGCTTTGATGAGATGATCAAAGCGTTTGGGTTTACGCAGACTTATGGAGAAGCCTGCGTTTACAAGAAAGTGAGTGGGAGCTCTGTAGCATTTCTCATATTATATGTAGATGACATACTTTTGATGGGAAATGATATAGAACTCTTGGACAGCATTAAGGCCTACTTGAATAAGAGTTTTTCAATGAAGGACCTTGGAGAAGCTGCTTATATATTAGGCATCAAGATCTATAGAGATAGATCAAGACGCCTCATAGGTCTTTCACAAAGCACATACCTTGATAAGATATTGAAGAAGTTCAATATGGATCAGTCTAAGAAGGGGTTCTTGCCTGTGTTACAAGGTGTGAAATTGAGCTCAGCTCAATGTCCGACCACAGCAGAAGATATAGAAGAGATGAGTGTCATCCCCTATGCCTCAGCCATAGGTTCTATTATGTATGCCATGCTGTGTACCAGACCTGATGTAAACCTTGGCATTAGTTTGGTAGGAAGGTACCAAAGTAATCCCGGCAAGGAACACTGGACAACGGTCAAGAATATCCTGAAGTACCTGAAAAGGACTAAGGAAATGTTTCTCGTCTATGGAGGTGACGAAGAGCTCGTCGTAAAGGGTTACATCGACGCTAGCTTCGACACAAATCTGGATGACTCAAAGTCACAAACCGGATACGTGTATATTTTGAATGGTGGGGCGGTAAGCTGGTGCAGTTGCAAGTAGAGCGTTGTGGCGGGATCTACATGTGAAGCGGACTACATGGCAGCCTCGGAGGCAGCACATGAAGCAATTTGGGTGAAGGAGTTCATCACCGACCTAGGAGTCATACCCAAAGCGTCGGGGCCAATCAAACTCTTCTGTGACAACACTGGAGCTATTGCACTTGCCAAGGAGCCCAGGTTTCACAAGAAGACCAGGCACATCAAGCGTCGCTTCAACTCCATTCGTGAAAATGTTCAAAATGGAGACATAGATATTTGTAAAGTACATACGGACCTGAATGTAGCAGATCCGTTGACTAAACCTCTCCCTAGAGCAAAACATGATCAACACCATAATTCCATGGGTGTTCGATTCATCACAATGTAACTAGATTATTGACTCTAGTGCAAGTGGGAGACTGTTGGAAATATGCCCTAGAGGCAATAATAAAAGGATTATTATTATATTTCCTTGTTCATGATAATTGTCTTTATTCATGCTATAATTGTGTTATCCAGAAATCGTAATACATGTGTGAATAATAGACACCAACATGTCCCTAGTAAGCCTCTAGTTGACTAGCTCGTTGATCAACAGATAGTCATGGTTTCCTGACTATGGACATTGGATGTCATTGATGACGAGATCGCATCATTAGGAGAATGATGTGATGGACAAGACCCAATCCTAAACATAGCATAAGATCGTATAGTTCGTTTGCTAGAGTTTTCCAATGTCAAGTATCTTTTCCTTAGACCATGAGATTGTGTAACTCCCGGATACCGTAGGAGTGCTTTGGGTGTACCAAACGTCACAACGTAACTGGGTGACTATAAAGGTATGCTACGGGTATCTCCGAAAGTGTCTGTTGGGTTGACACGGATCAAGACTGGGATTTGTCACTCCGTATGACGGAGAGGTATCACTGGGCCCACTCGGTAATGCATCATCATAATGAGCTCAAAGTGACAAAGTGTCTGGTCACGGGATCATGCATTACGGTACGAGTAAAGTGACTAGCCGGTAATGAGGTTGAACGAGGTATTGGGATACCGACGATTGAATCTCGGGCAAGTAACATACCGATTGACAAAGGGAATTGTATACGGGGTTGCTTGAATCCTCGACATCATGGTTCATCCGATGAGATCGTCGAGGAGTATGTGGGAGCCAACATGGGTATCCAGATCCCGCTGTTGGTTATTGGCCGGAGAGTCGTCTCGGTCATGTCTACATGTCTCCCGAACCCGTAGGGTCTACACACTTAAGGTTTGGTGACGCTAGGGTTGTAGGGATATGTATATGCAGTAACCCGAATGTTGTTCGGAGTCCCGGATGAGATCCCAGACGTCATGAGGAGTTCCGGAATGGTCCGGAGGTAAAGAATTATATATAGGAAGTGCTATTTCGGCCATTGGGACAAGTTTCGGGGTCACCGGTATTGTACCGGGACCACCGGAAGGGTCCCGGGGGTCCACCGGGTGGGGCCACCTGCCGCCGGGGGCCACATGGGCTGTAGGGGGTGCGCCTTGGCCTGTATGGGCCAAGGGCACCAGCCCCAAGAGGCCCATGCGCCTAGGGTTCAAGAAGGGAAGAGTCCCAAAAGGGGAAGGCACCTCCTAGGTGCCTTTGGGAGGAGGGATTCCTCCCTTGGCCGCCGCCCCCCCCTAGGAGATTGGATCTCCTAGGGCCGCCCCCCCTTAGGCTCCCTATATATAGTGGGGGAAAGAGGGCCTCTCAACCCACGCCTTTGGTGCCTCCCTCTCCCTCTCCAACACATCCTCCTCCTCCATAGTGCTTGGCGAAGCCCTGCCGGAGTACTGCAGCTCCATCACCACCACGCCGTCGTGCTGCTGCTGGAGCCATCTTCCTCAACCTCTCCTTCCCCCTTGCTGGATCAAGAAGAAGGAGACGTTACGCTGACCGTACGTGTGTTGAACGCGGAGGTGCCGTCCGTTCGGCGCTAGGATCTCCGGTGATTTGGATCACGTCGAGTACGCCTTCCTCATCCCCGTTCTTTGAATGCTTCCGCGCGTGATCTACAAAGGTATGTAGATGCAATCCGATCACTCGTTGCTAGATGAAATCCTAGATGGATCTTGGTGAAACCGTAGGAAAATTTTTGTTTTCTGCAACGTTCCCCAACATATGTATGTTCCTAAAAATAAAGGTGAATCCTCTAGCAAAGAAACTGCGGATCTCAAATCTATAAGTATTCATCCTAATCATTTTGCTATCATTAAGAAACCATTTGCTACTAATGATTTTTTCGATCTTGTGCCTAGAAGTTTGATTATTGATAAAAGTAAAGAAACTCCTAAAGGTGATAGATGTCTCATTAAAGAATTACCAACCAAATATGGCAATACCTAGATCTATCCTTGCTTTTTATGCCTAGCTAGGGGCGTTAAACGATATCGCTTGTTGGGAGGCAACCCAATTTTATTTTTATTCCTTGCTTTTTTCTCCTGTTTAGTAATAATAATTTATCTAGCCTGTGTTTTGGTTGTGTTTTTTTGTGTCTAATTAGTGTTTGTGTCAAGTAGAACCGTTGGGAAGACTTGGGGAAAGTCTTGTTAATCTTGTTGTAAAAAACAGAAACTTTAGCGCTCACGAGAACTGCTGCCATTTTTATTTGGAAAGTGATATTTAGTTAATTAATTTTCCAGATGATTAATAGATAAATTACTCACGTCCAGAAATTTATTTTAGAATTGTTTGGGTTCCAGATCTTGCGCTAGCTACAGATTACTACAGACTGTTCTGTTTTTGACAGATTCTGTTTTTCATGTGTTGTTTGCTTATTTTGACGAATCTATGGCTAGTAAAATAGTTTATAAACCATAGAGAAGATATAATACAGTAGGTTTAGCACCAATATAAATAAAGAATGATTTTATTACAGTACCTTGAAGTGGTGTTTTGTTTTATTTCGCTAACGGAGCTCACGAGGTTTTCTACTTTAAGTTTTGTGTTGTGAAGTTTTCAAGTTTTGGGTAAAGATTTGATGGATTATGGAACAAGGAGTGGCAAGATCCTAAGCTTGGGGATGCCCATGGCACCCCCAAGATAATCTAAGGACACCAAAAGTGAAAGATTGGGGATTCCCCGGAAGGCATCCCCTCTTTCGTCTACTCTCATCGGTAACTTTACTTGGAGCTATATTTTTATTTACCACATGATATGTGTTTTGCTTGGAGCGTCTTGTATTATTTGAGTCTTTATTTTTTAGTTTTCCCCAATCATCCTTGTTGTACACACCTTTTGAGAGAGACACACATGATTCGGAAATTGTTAGAATACTCTATGTGCTTCACTTATATCTTTTGAGTTATATAGTTTTTGCTCTAGTGCTTCACTTATATCTTTTAGAGCGCATCGGTGGATTTGTTTTATAGAAAATATTGTTCTCTCATGCTTCACTTAGATTATTTTGAGAGACCTACAAAACAGCATGGTAATTTGTTTTAATTATGTTAGGCATTCAAGATTAATAATAAAATTCTCTTATGAGTGTGTTGAATACTAAGAGAAGTTTGATACTTGATAATTGTTTTGAGATATGGAGATGGTAATATTAGAGTCATGCTAGTTGAGTAGTTGTGAATTTGAGAAATACTTGTGTTAAAGTTTGTGATTCCCGTAGCATGAACGTATGGTGAACCGTTATGTGATGAAGTCGGAGCATGATTTATTTATTGATTGTCTTCCTTATGAGTGGCGGTCGGGGACGAGTGATGGTCTTTTCCTACCAATCTATCCCTCTAGGAGCATGCGCATAATACTTTGCTTTGATAATTTTAGATTTTTGCAATAAGTATATGAGTTCTTTATGACTAATGTTGAGTCCATGTATCATACACACTCTCACCCTTCCACCATTCGCCGGTATCATACACCCACCATATACCTTCCTAAAAACAGCCACCATACCTACCTATCATGGCATTTCCATAGCCGTTCCGAGATATATTGCCATGCAACTTTCCACCGTTCCATTTACTATGACACGCTCCATCATTGTCATATTGCTTTGCATGATCATGTAGTTGACATTGTATTTGTGGCAAAGCCACCATTCATAATTCTTTCATACATGTCACTCTTGATTCATTGCATATCTCGGTACACCGCCGGAGGCATTCACATAGAGTCATATTTTGTTCTAAGTATTGAGTTGTAATTGTTGAGTTGTAAGTAAATAAAAGTGTGATGATCATCATTTTTAGAGCATTGTCCCAAGTGAGGAAAGGATGATGAAGACTATGATTCCCCCACAAGTCGGGATGAGACTCCGGACGAAAAAAAGAGGCCAAAGAAGCCCAAATAAAAAAAAGAGGCCATAAAAAAGAAGGAAAAGGCCCAAATAAAAAAATGAGAGAAAAAGAGAGAAGGGACAATGCTACTATCCTTTTACCACACTTGTGCTTCAAAGTAGCACCATGATCTTCATAATAGAGAGTCTCCTATGTTATCACTTTCATATACTAGTGGGAATTATTCATTATAGAACTTGGCTTGTATATTCCAATGATGGGCTTCCTCAAATTGCCCTAGGTCTTCGTGAGCAAGTGAGTTGGATGCACACCCACTTAGTTCCTTTTGTTGAGCTTTCATATACTTATAGCTCTAGTGCATCCGTTGCATGGCAATCCCTACTCACTCACATTGATATCTATTGATGGTCATCTCCATAGCCCGTTGATACGCCTAGTTGATGTGAGACTATCTTCCCTTTTCCGTCTCCTCCACAACCACCATTCTATTCCACCTAAAGTGCTATGTCCATGGCTCACGCTCATGTATTGCGTGAAGATTGAGAAAGTTTGAGAACACCAAAAGTATGAAACAATTGCTTGGCCTGTCATCGAGGTTGTGATGATTTGAATACATTGTGTGGTGAAGATAGAGCATAGCCAGACTATACGATTTTGTAGGTATAACTTTCTTTGGCCATGTTATTTTGAAGAAACATAATTGCTTAGTTAGTATGCTTGAAGTATTATTATTTTTCTGTCAACATTGAATTTTTGTCTTCAATATTTTGGATCTGAATATTCATACCACAATTAAGAAGAATTACATTGAAAATATGCCAAGTAGCATTCCACATCAAAAATTCTGTTTTTATCATTTACCTACTCGAGGACGAGAAGGAATTAAGCTTGGGGATGCTTGATACGTCTCCAACGTATCTATAATTTTTGATTGTCCCATGCTATATTATATTCTGTTTTGGACATTATTGGGCTTTATTATACACTTTTATATTATTTTTGGGACTAACCTACTAACGGGAGGCCCAACCTAGAATTGCTGTTTTTTTGCCTATTTTAGGGTTTCGAAGAAAAGGAATATCAAACGGAGTCCAAACGGAATGAAACCTTCGGGAACGTGATTTTTGGAACGAACATGATCCAGAGGACTTGGACCCTACGTCAAGAAATCAACCAGGAGGCCACGAGGTAGGGGGGCATGCCTACCCCCCCAAGGCGCGCCCTCCACCCTTGTGGGCCCCCTGTTGCTCCACCGACATACTCCTTCCTCCTATATATATCTACGTACCCCCAAACTACCAGATACGGAGCCAAAACCCTAATTCCACCGCTGTAACTTTCTGTATCCACGAGATCCCATCTTGGGGCCTATTCCGGAGCTCCGCCGGAGGGGGCATCGATCATGGAGGGCTTCTACATCAACACCATAGCCTCTCCAATGATGTGTGAGTAGTTTACCTCAGACCTTCGGGTCCATAGTTATTAGCTAGATGGATTCTTCTCTCTTTTTGGATCTCAATACAGTGTTCTCCCCCTCTCTCGTGGATATCTATTTGATGTAATCTTCTTTTGCGGTGTGTTTGTTGAGACCGATGAATTGTGGGTTTATGATCAGGTTTATCTATGAACAATATTTGAATCTTCTCTGAATTCTTTTATGTATGATTGGTTATCTTTGCAAGTCTCTTCCAATTATCAGTTTGGTTTGTCCTACTTGATTGATCTTTCTTGCAATGGGAGAAGTGCTTAGCTTTGGGTTCAATCTTGCGGTGTCCTTTCCCAGTGACAGTAGGGGCAGCAAGGCACGTATTGTATTGTTACCATCAAGGATAAAAAGATGGGGTTTTTATCATATTGCATGAATTTATCCCTCTACATCATGTCATCTTGCTTAAAGTGTTACTCTGTTCTTACGAACTTAATACTCTAGATGCATGCTGGATAGCGGTCGATGTGTGGAGTAATAGTAGTAGATGCAGGCAGTAGTCGGTCTACTTGTCTCGGACGTTATGCCTATGTACATGATCATACCTAGATATTCTCATAACTATACTCAATTCTGTCAATTGCTCAACAGTAATTTGTTCACCCACCATAAAATACTTATGCTCTTGAGAGAAGCCACTAGTGAAACCTATGGCCCCAGGGTCTATCTTCCATCATATTAATCTTCCAACACTTAGTTATTTTCATTGCCTTTTATTTTACTTTGCATCTTTATCATAAAAATACCAAAAATATTATCTTATCATATCTATCAGATCTCACTCTCGTAAGTGACCATGTAGGGATTGACAACCCCTTATCGCATTGGTTGCGAGGATTTATTTGTTTTGTGTAGGTGCGAGGGACTCACGCGTAGCCTCCTACTGGATTGATACCTTGGTTCTCAAAAACTGAGGGAAATACTTATGCTACTTTGCTGCATCACCCTTTCCTCTTCAAGGGAAAACCAACGCAGTGCTCAAGAGGTAGCAGCATACCTTGCCATTCACCATGCATTTGCTCTCAAATATTTTCTTCCGTTGTGTGCCATCGAGTTGTGGTGGATCATAGGAGACGCTGGATCACACATACCACCTCTTCGCCTTCTTCTTGACAAACCTCTTGTCCGTCTACATCTTCATATTTGTATTCTTCCTCATCGCTTTCACCATCATGGATAGTCGTGTTAACAAATTTCCTTAGTGGGCAACCGCTGGATATGTGTCCCTCTTTACCACATTTATAGCACTTTGGGCCTTCATTTGCCTTACCCTTGCCTCTAGTTTGTTTTGGGATGGGCTGTTTTGTCTTTGGTGGAGTGGCCTTTTCTTCCACTCTATTAGGTTGGCTCCTAGGTGAGCCTTCGGTATGAGGATATGGAGGATATGGAGCCTTAGTTGTCTTTCTCATCCTCACAAACCTCTCGGCCTTTAAGGCTAGAGCTTGTGCTTGATCAATGGACCAGATTTGTTGCATCATCAATCGATCTTGAATAGCATCATTGAGACCATTGATGTACCTTGCAACTTGTTGCTCTTCAGTTTCAGCAAGGTTGCACCTCACTTGTAGCCTTAGAAACTCCTCTGTGTAATCTAAAACAGTCCTATTTCCTTGAGCACAATTTTGAAATTGGATAAATAGGATCTGTTCATAATCAGCGGGCAAAAATCTCCCTTTCAAGAGGCCTTTCATTTGTCGCCAAGTTCTAACACGAGGTTCTCCTCTCAGCCTGCGCTCCTCTTGGACGCGATGCCACCATGCACCGGCTCCTCCTTTTAGCTTGTATGCGACCAAAGGAACTCTACGATCTTCCGGAACCTCCATGACCTCAAAGAAAGTCTCCACTTCATATAACCAATCCAGGCACCCTTTAATGTCAATATTTCCATTAAAACTTGGGATCTCAGCTTTCACCTTGTATGTATCTCTTGCATATGTAGGGTTGGGTGCTCTCCGATATGCATAGAGATTGGGTTCTTCAAGGGCATCATCATATTCTTCATCTTCATAAGCTTCAACATAAATTGGCCTTCTTGAAGGACGTTGAACAACATGTTGTTGTGGCGGTCTTGCTCCAAGATTACCTCTCCTTCTTCCTTGATGAACATCTTCCTCTTCTTTAGATGAATCTCCTTCATTGGTAGCAGGGGGGACACCCTTTCTTATCATCTCAACCAGCTGGTCAAATCTCCTATTAAGATTTTCACGCAGCTCTTTGATTTGTTGTTCAGCAGCATCCATCCTCTTCTCCAATTTCTCCATTGCTTGCTGCAACTTGCTCTCAAAGAGGACAACAAGAATGATTATGGGTCAACGAGGCTCTGATACCACCTAAAGCAGCACAAAGGTTGTGGAGGAGCAACTCCACCTTGCTGCTACAATGTGTACAGCGCAAGTGTTGAAGGAACAGCTTCAACGTGCTGCGCTAGATATCGCTCTAGAGGCGAATGTAGGCAGATAGGGCAGCAAGAGTTCAATCCAGAACTCCTAGGGCACAAGATCTACTCCAAGATCTTAGATAAGAACAGCAAGTTCTATTATAGGCAGGGGTACATAGTCTGGGTACAAAGTAGAGGTGAGGACCTATATTTATAGGGCTTTGGGAAGCCTTCACATACTTCTACTTATAGCTGGAATACCCTAGAAACATTATTTAAGGTTCACCATTCTACTCATAGCTACTCACAACTAGAAGACTCTAGAAAACAGTAGGTAGGATAAAGAAAAGAAATACTAGACCACAACAGAAGTATCTAGAAGTAGCCAAATAGATTTGACATATGATTATATTATCATGTTCCTCATCAATATGTGAATCCTGCGGCCGGTGAACCTCCTTGGAGGCTTACCTGCGTCTACGGTGAGCCCCGGACGGAGGACCGTCATTGCATGTGGACGCATCTCCGGGATCTTAACCACCAAGTGAGCATGCCTTGGGTGGTGATTGGTGACTTCAAGGCCATGTGGGGCTTCGAACACTTCTCTGAAACTCCTCCGTCGGCAGGTTAGATGCTTGATTTCAGAGATGTTCCTAAGGTTTGTGGTTTGGGCGACCTTGGTTTTGCAGGTTTGTCATATACTTTTGATAACCGTCGAGGGGGAAGGGCTAACATAAAGGTCCGCCTCGACCGTGTTGTGGCCAACAACCCATGGAGAGATATCTTTGCTCATGCCAGGGTGGAGCATCTGGTGGCTCCCAGCTTCGACCACTTGCCCATTTTGCTTCGTTGCGCGCTCGAGGAGCCGAACCAGGCAGCAAGTAGGAGCTGCAGACAATACGAGGTAATGTGGGATGGGACCCATCTCTGCCTGAGTTAATTATGAACACCTGGACTGAGTTGGGTTCTATGCCGAATCTTGGTGATATTGCTTCCGGTTTGGGTAACTTGATGAGGCCACTACAAGACTGGAGCCACAAAAAATTTGGTAATGTGATTAAGGAAATTAACAAATCCCGCTCCCGCTTAGAGGAGCTTATATCAATGAATGCAGATAGGAAGGAAATATGGGAGGAGACCGACCGCATGAATGAGCTGCTATATAGAGAGCAGATGTTGTGGATGCAACGGTCTCGTGTTGCAGGGCTGAGGGAGGGTGACCGCAACACTCTGTTCTTTCACCGGAAAGCGGTATGGCGCGCACGTAAGAACCGCATTAAGGCACTCATTGATGAGTCAGGGGTCACGCACAGGGACCATGGTTCCATGTCGGCTATGGCTACCGCCTACTTTGCTAAGCTTTTCATCGCTGATTCTTCTCTCTGTGCGGATCTAGTTATAGATTTGATTCAAACTCGTGTGACTAACAGTATGAATGATGGCCCATGCGTAGATTTTTCAGACAAAGAAATAGCTGATGCTCTATTCCAGATGGGACCACTCAATGCGCCAGGGCCCGATGGATTCCCACCCGCTTCTTCCACAGGAACTGGGCAGTTATGAGAGAACAAGTTACTGCAGGAGTGCGGGAGTTCTTTTGTACAGGGATCATGCCTGAGGGGGTGAATGACACATCCATTGTTCTCATCCCGAAGGTGGACAACCGGGAGAGGCTAACTGAGTTCCGTCCAATAAGCCTATGCAATGTCATCTATAAGGTGGTGTCAAAGTGTCTTGTGAGCCGACTGAGACCTATTTTGGATGATATTATTTCACCTCAACAAAGTGCCTTTGTCCCTGGAAGGATGATCACAGATAATGCGCTAATTGCCTTTGAGTGTTTCCACTTTATTCAACAGCAAAAGGACCCTAGGAAGAGCTTCTGTGCATATAAGCTGGATCTATAAAAAGCTTATGATAGGGTGGACTGGATTTTCTTGAAGCGAATGATGGAAAAGATGGGCTTCACTCGCCGGTGAGTGGACTGGATTATGGCTTGCGTCACCTCGGTGAGATACACAGTGAAATTCAATGGAACCCTCTTGGAATCATTTGCACCGTCGCGTGGGCTACGGCAAGGTGATCCTCTGTCCCCGTTTTTGTTCCTATTTGTGGCTGATGGTCTATCTACTTTGTTGAAAGATGGAGGGGAAAAAGGAGATTATACCCCACTGAAAATATGTTGAAGAGCGACGGGCATGTCTCACTTATTGTTCGTAGACGATACGTTGCTATTTTTAAAGGCAGGGGCGGATCAAGCTAAAAAGGTCCAATAAGTACTAAACACATACACAAAAGCCACTGGACAATATATTAATCCGGCCAAATGTAGTGCCCTCTTTGGCACTTCGTGTCCAACGAAGATGCAAGACGTGGTGAGAGATATTCTCCATATTGGTACTGCTACTTTTGAAGAAAGGTACCTAGGCCTTCCAACACCGGAGGGTCGCATGTCGCGAGGTAAATTTCAGAATATGCAGTCCCGCTTGTTGAAATGGATTATTGCGTGGGGCGACACCTCTCTCTAGCTGGCAAGGAGACTATGATCAAGGCAGTAGCTCAGGCCATCCCTACATATATTATGGGTGTGTTCCAGTTACCTATGTCTATCTGCGATGATCTGAACAGAATGGTCCGAAACTTTTGGTGGGGAGCATCGGAAGGAAAACGGAAAACACATTGGATACCATGGCCAAAGATACAAGCTCAGAAAAGCAAGGGTGGTTTGGGATTCAGAGATTTCTGCCTCTTTAACCAGACGCTCCTAGTGAGATAGGTCTGGCGTTTGCTTACTAATCCCACTAGCTTGTGTGCGTAGGTTCTCAAGGCGCGGTACTATCACGATGGGCGCCTCAAAGATACGGTCTTCTCGGGGAATGCATGTCACATCCCTAGTTCTGGTATGGTCCTAGGCTTGCTTTGTGCATCATGTTTAAATTTCAAATGAAATTGAAATGGGGATGTTGCAAACCCTAGCACCAAAGTTTTTTCCCAATAGGTTCAACTTTAAAATGGATTTTCAATGAACCCAAAATGCTATTCAAAAATGTTCATGCTCTTTGGATAATGTTGGGAACAACAACCAGAGGTGATGCACATTTTTGCTACTCATTTTGGATTTTTGAATCAATGCATAAATATTTGATTTGGAGCTGTTTAAATTATATAAATATTTTAATGGCTCCAAAAATGTTGGGAATTGGTGAGGGCCTCTGGAATATTATATCTAGATGCCACAAATATTTTCAGCATTTATGGAAATGTTTTAACATTTCTTTTAGATACAAAACAAATGTCAGAAATAGAAAAAGAAAACAAAAAAAATAGAAAACACTTACCTGAGGCCTGGCTTACCTAGCACCCCCACCCGGCCCAGCAGAGGCCCAGCCCACTGGCCTCTGCCAGTCACCACTTACCTCCCGCCAGGAGGATGCCGAGCGCGTTGCCGACGCACGCCGGCGCCGCCCGGCCACCTCCTGCTTGCCTGGCTGTCCTCCTGTCGCCCTGGACCTTCCCTCGCATCGCCACACACCTCCTTCGACCCCTGCGTCTCTCCCCTCTTGATCTGGATTCCTCCCCCCTTCTCTGCTCGCTTCCGAACGGAGCCCGTCACCGCCGTTCGCCATAGCCGCAGCCACCGCCTCCCTCTCGCCTCCCCGACGTGCCCCAGGGATTCGCCTCGTCGCCTTCGTCCTCATCGTCGAGCCACACATCGCCAGGAGCTCTGCTTCGCCATCAATTCCATCGTCTTCAACCTCTCGGCCGCCATGGATCTCCGTCGCCGCTCGCCGCCGTCAGCGCGTCCCTGAGCCTGCTGAGCTGCTCTTCTGGTCCACTATGAGCCTCGCGTCGGTTCCCCCTTCTCCCCTGCCTTCCCGTGCACCGCAGCACTGCGCCCGCTCGAGGCCGAACTTCGGCTGCCGCCCTGAGCTCCGCTCTGGCAAGCTCCGGCCTCCTCAGCTCATCCCACATGCTCCACTGGATGCGGACGACGACGGGCTACGCCCCGGTGGTCTCCGCGCGTCCAGCCGCCGCTCGGAGCGCAATTCCGGCGAGTCGCCGCCGCGGGTTTGGTTGTCGCCGGCCGAACTCCGAGGACTGCTGACGTGGCCTCGAATTAGGCACTAATTACCCCTAGAGCCACTAATAGTGGGCCCCAGCGCCACTAATCTAAATTAGATTAGAAATAACCCCCCTGTTAACTAACTATGACACTGACGTGTGGACCCCACACGTCAGGTTTGACCAGTCAGCGCTGTTGACTTGCTGACGCAAGCATGATGCAGTGCTAACGCAATAAGCTATTTTCTGGATTTAAAATAAATTAGGAAATTCCAGAAAATGATATAAACTTCAAAAATTCATATAAATTAAACCGTAGCTCAGAATGAAATAAATTATATATGAAAAATCATCAGAAAAATGCAAGGAATCCATTTATGCTAGTTTCATGCATGAAAAACCAACCTATACTTTCTGTCTAAGTGAAAACGTAATAATGGCATGTTATATATTTAATTTGGGGTTTGCATATGAACCCTTGGTTCATATGGACTTCAACCAAATTGATGCTAGATGCATTAGGGCAAATCATAGCATCTTTGAAATGTCATCTTCATGCATCATATTGTTGCATATGGTTGTTTATTGATTGCCGGCACCGTCCCCTCTCGATAGGTTCTACTCCAGAAGGTGTCCCGAGGACACAGTGCTTCTTCGTGGATCTATCAGGCAAGCAACCCCCCTTGAGCACTTCGATAATCCCACTCTCTCGCTCCTGCTCCTTATACTGCATTAGGACAACAACAATTCAAACTGCTACTTTCTGCTGCGGTAGTTGAACCCATTCCTCTGCATGACTTGTCATTGCCACAGTAAATAGTTGAAACCCACTAGCATGAGTAGGAGTTGCTTGGGCCTTGATGTGCCTGCTCATCCATGCTTGTTTTCTTTATGCCAGCTATGCTTAGAGTTGTGTCAGGTCTGATTCATCGGAAATGAATCAGAGTGGTGAACATGTCCTACCGATAAAGGCTAAGTGTGTGAACACGTTTTGGTAAAGGTAGCGATGAGAGGCCATGTAGGAGTACATGGTGGGTTGTCTCATTGGAACCGTCCCTAAGCACTGAGTTCTGTGTATGTTATCCAAGTCCAGTTACTACCACACATTGGGTTCCGGTCATCCGGCCCCTCTCGGCTTATTAATCCACTTGATCTCTGTCCAGGAGTTGCAACTAATTTCTGGCGTTTGTAGGTAGTGCTAGTTGTCTACCAGGTGGTGTCCAACGGGACGGGCTTGGGACAGACTAGGCACCGTGGCACGGTGTACCAAGTGGCACCCGGATGGTGGGCTTGGGAACCCTGCACACATCGTTTGGGGCCGTGAGCGACACTCCGGCCGGATCTCCTTGCGGATGGAACCCGAATAGGTGATAAAGCTGGACGAGAGACTTGTGTGGTTAGTCAGGTCGTGGCCGACACCCTCACCCGGCTTCCGCTTGAAGGTTGCCGAGGTACATGACGTGTACAGGGCTATAAGTGGCGAGAGCGTGTGTGAAGAAGTACACCCCTGCAGGGTCAATATTATCTATTCGAATAGCCGCTTTCCTCGGATATGGAAACTTGGAGGACTTATGTAGTACATAGACAACTTGAAGTGGATACTCTAAAATCCGCAAGTTAAGCGTGAGTGCTATGGAAGGCCTTCTCGTAGGGAGATGGGAACGGATCCATACTGGGGTATTGTTATAATGAATATGTGGACTCGTGTGCGTCTTCTCACCTCAAAGAAGTTTCTGATACTCGTAGTATAGATTAGCCACTGAGTCAAAGCTGGCTTGCTGCTGTTAAAACTCCACCACCCCCTTTGTTGATAATGTTGCATATGTAGATAGTTCTGATGTAAGACTTGCTGAGTACCTTTGTACTCACGTTTGCTTATTTATGTTTTGCAGTTGGTTACGCTAGTGACTTCGACGAGTAGCTTGTATCCCAGCTACGATCTTGTACCCTTGGAAGGGTCGTGTATAGTCAGGCTTCTTAGTCTTTTCCTTTTGTAGTTGTCTGTACTCAGACATGTAATGCTTCCGTTGCTTGTATGCTCTGAATGATGGGTCATGAGACCCCTGTTTGTATTGAATACTGTGTGGCTCTTCTGGGCCGTTATCTATATGAGTTTGAGTTATGTTGTGATGCCATGTTGTACAGCACATACTTGCATGTTATGCGTACGTGTAACGTGTATTGCTATGTGTGGGATCCGACAACCTAGTTGTTTACCTCTGATAGCCTCTCTTATGGGGAAATGTAGTCTTGTGCTTTCATGAGCCATAGTAGTCTGCTACAGCCCGGTTCACCGGAGTCCTGCTAGCCCAGCACTACTGCTCCGGAACACTTGACTTGCCGGCATGTGATTCACTTCGTTCCTGTGTCTGTCCCTTCGGGGAAATGTCATGCGGTGACATCCGGAGTCCTGTTAGCCCAGTGCTACAGCCCGGATTCATACGCTGTTGACCGACATGCTCGTGGTTGATTCATGTATGCCTGTTCCCGTAAGTTAGTGCTACTTTCGGTTCACGACTAGTCATGTCGGCCCGGGTTCTCTGTCATATGGATGCTAGCGACACTATCATATACGTGAGCCAAAAGGCGCAAACGGTCCTGGGCCAGGTAAGGTGGCACTCGTGGGAATACCATGCATGAGGCTGCAAAGTGATATGAAGTGTTACATGCTAGATCGGTGTGACTTAGGATCGGGGTCCCGACATCGTTGGTATCAGAGCTTGACTGACTGTAGGATTACCAAGCCAAACTGGTCGAAGTTGAGTCTAGAAATGCTTTAGTTATATAAGGGAATTGATTGTGGAAGGGAACGTAAGGCTCTCTTTACTCCTTTACCTCACGTCATTCTTTCTGAGTTAGCCTCTTCTTTTCTACGAGGGTTAAGGCCTAGGCTTCTCCTCTATCTCTCAGGATGACGTGTTACTAAACCGTAAAGTCTTAGGATTGTTGGGTTGTGTCTCCGTATCAGTTCTACTACTTCCGTGTGTCCTCAGTTTGACCCAGAACCTTGATATTATGATGCTGATTGATTATGCTATTCCTTTGATGAATGTCTCAAAAATCCTTTTGAGCATTTACAGCCGTTATGCTGCCGAAATTGTCTTAGAATTTCAAGAGTTTCCAATGCTTTTGCATTACATTCCACATCCTTATGTCGATGTTAATTCCATCCTTGGTTTCTGTGCCAGGATGTCGTCTGCTAACCGAGGTTCAGTTGCTCATAGCAAGAACCCCGGAGATGGTAGGGATGATGATCCTTCTGACCAGCCTTTGATGGCAGAGTTTTTGTTAGCATCAGAGAGGAACAAGCGTGAGACTAACCGCTTGCTGGCACAGATTGAGCAGAACACCGCACATCAGCGCAAGAAGTTGGTTTCCATCACCGACTTCATTGGTTTGAAACCACCCACCTTCCATCGCTCCATTGAGCCACTCGATGCAGATGACTGGCTCCGGAGCATCACTCACAAGTTGCTTTTTGCGAACATGGCTGAAGGTGACAAGGTCACCTATGCTACCTATCACCTGGAAGGTCCTGCTAGTATTTGGTGGCAGAGCTATGAGGCTATGCTTCCAGCTGGTCAGATTCCTACCTGGAAGGATTTCACCGAGGCTTTTCGTGAGCACCACATTCCACAGGCTCTCATTGACCGCAAGAGGGAAGAGTTCTGTAATTTTACCCAGGGTAAGTTGCCTGTTGATGCTTACAGTAGGGAGTTTGGAAACCTCACCCGCTATGCTACAGAAGAAGTGTCCACGGACGCTAAGAAACAGGATAGGTTCCGGAAGGGTCTCAACCCTAAGTTGCGTCGTGATCTCCACCTGCATCATTGTGATACTTTCCAGGCTCTTGTGAACAAGGCCATTAATGCAGAGACAGCTCAACTCACTTACGAGGAGTCTCGTAAGCACAACCGTGATATGGGTTCTTCCTCCCGCTCTGGCTCTCAGAAGCGACGGATTTGGATTTCGAACTCGGCTCTTCCACCTGGATATGCACCGAGGCCATCCGATGTGGCGCCTCACCCAACTCAGCAACATGCTCCACCCAGGCCTATTAGTGGACCACTTGCCAATGTAGGTCCACGTCCTACCTCAGGAACTTGCTTCACCTGTAGAGAACCAGGGCACTATGCACGTGACTGCCCTCAGTCCAGTTATACCCCACCCCAGTTTGAGAGGTCTGTTGGCCGTGAAAAGCCATCAGTCAAGATGATCAGTACCAAGCCAGCCTCCATTGAACGAGCTTGTGTGCACCATGTCTCAGCTTCAGAAGTTCAAGATGAACCCGACGTCGTACTGGGTATGCTTCTTGTCAATTGTCACCCAGCTTCAGTTCTATTCGATACTGGAGCATCCCACTCTTTCTATCCGAAGGTTATGCTCGGTTGCACGACATGTCATTTTGTGATATGCCAACTCCACTAATAATCCAGACTCCTGGTTCCAAATGGCAAACCTCCAAGGTAAGCCATGGTAATGAAATCCTTATTGACAGACTGGTATTCCTTGCTTCTTTGATATCTCTAAAGTCCTCAGATATTAACATCATCTTGGGTATGGACTGGATGACAGCTCATCATGCCAAGATCGATTGTTACACTAGATCTGTTCAACTTACACATCCATCTGGCAAAATAGTCACTGTCTCCACTAGAGTTGCAAGGCGTCAACTCTATTCTCTTAATGCTAGCCCTCTTCCAGACCTTGAAGATATTCCGGTAGTCCATGACTTCCCGTATGTTTTTCCAGAAGAACTGCCAGGTGTCCCACCTGACAGAGATGTAGAGTTTGCCATAGAACTTATCCTAGGAACTGTTCCAATCTCTAGGAGACCATACAAGATGGCACCTTTGGAGTTAGCCGAGCTTAAGAAACAACTTGATGAGTCCTTGCAAAAGGGTTTCATCCGTCCCAGTTCTTCTCCTTGGGCTTGTCCTGTCCTCTTCGTCAAGAAGAAGGATGGTACAGATCGAATGGTTGTAGATTATCGTCCCGTTAATTTGGTCACGATAAAGAACAAGTATCCGCTCCCCAGGATCAACGACCTGTATGATCAACTCGCTGGATCCTCAGTCTTTTCCAAGATGGATTTGAGGTTAGGCTACCACCAAATCAAAATCAGAAACGGGGACATCCCCAAAACGGCCTTTGTCACTCGTTATGGTCAATACGAGTACACCGTGATGTCTTTCGGCCTAACCAATGCTCCAGCTACTTTCTCCCGCTTGATGAACTCGATCTTTATGGAGTACTTAGATAAGTTCGTCGTGGTTTATCTCGATGATATTCTTATTTACTCGAAGAACGAGGAAGAGCATGCCGAATATCTTAGGCTTGTGTTAGAAAAACTCAGAGAGCACCACCTTTATGCCAAGTTCTCCAAGTGTGAATTTTGGTTGCCAGAAATGACCTATCTAGGCCACATGATCTCTGGTAAGGGCATTGCTGTAAATCCCGAGAGAGTCAAAGCCGTTCTCGATTGGACTCCACCCGAAACGGTCAAACAAGTTAGGAGTTTCCTTAGTCTAGCCAGTTATTGTCGCCGCTTCGTTGAAAACTTCTCCGAAGTGGCCAAACCCCTCACGGAGCTTCTCAAGAAAGATAAAAGGTTTGAGTGGACCCCACAGTGTGAGCATAGTTTTCAGGAACTGAAAAGACGCCTGACTTCTGCGCCCATACTCGTGCCACCGGATTTCACTAAGGACTTTGTTATCTATTACGATGCTTCGCGTCAAGGATGAGGTTGCATTCTTATGCAGGATCGTCATGTGATTGCCTATGCATCTCGATAGTTGCATCCACATGAGGAGAATTATCCTACACATGATCTAGAGCTTGCAGCCGTAGTCTATGCACTTAAGACTTGGCGACATTACCTTCTTGGTAACCGTTGCGAAATCTTCACTGACCATCAGAGTCTCAAGTATATCTTCACCCAACCAGATCTAAATCTCAGACAGAGACGTTGGCTGGAGTCGATCTCGGATTACGACTTAGGAATCACCTACACCCCAGGCAAAGCCAATGTCATGGTTGATGCTTTAAGTCGTAAATCCTATTGCAACAACCTCATGTTGCAACAATGTCAACCACCCCTCCATGAGGAATTCTGTAAGCTTAACCTTCACATAGCTCCTCGTGGTTCCCTTTCTACCTTGGTGGCGAAACCTACCCTTACGGATCAGATCATAGAGGCTCAGAAGCATGATACAGGAATCTCCCGGATTAAGAAAAATATTTCCAAGGGAGTTGCTCGCTGTTTCTCTATGGATGAGCGAGGTGTTGTTTACTTTGGAAACCGTTTGGTGGTTCCCAAATGTCAACAGATGCAGCAACTGATCCTTAAAGAGGCCCATGAATCCCCTCTCACGATTCATTCCGGTAGTACAAAGATCTATCAGGACCTACGCCAGAGGTTCTGGTGGACTAGGATGAAGAGAGAAATCGCTCAGTATATTGCCAACTATGACGTTTGTCGTCGCGTTAAGGCAGAGCATCAAAGACCTGCTGGCACCCTTCAACCTTTAGCTATTCCCGAGTGGAAATGGGACAAAGTTGGTATGGACTTCATCACCGGGTTTCCCAGGACCAAGAAAGGAAATAATGCTATCTTCGTAGTCATTGATCATCTCTCCAAAGTGTCTCACTTCCTACCTGTTCGAGAGAGTATCACTGCTAGTCAGCTCGCTGACTTATATATCTCCCGAATAGTGTCACTCCATGGTGTCCCACTAGAGATCAATTCAGACCGTGGCAGTCTTTTCACCTCTCATTTCTGGGAAAGTTTCCAAACTGCCATGGGCACCCATCTTTCCTTCAGTACCGCTTTCCACCCTCAATCAAGTGGTCAGGTGGAAAGGGTCAACCAAATTCTCGAAGACATGCTTAGAGCTTGCGTTATCTCATTCGGTATGGATTGGGAGAAATGTCTTCCCTTTGTCGAGTTTGCTTATAACAATAACTACCAATCCAGTCTTAAGAAAGCACCCTTCGAGATTCTGTATGGACGAAGATGTCGAACACCTCTGAACTGGTCAGAAACCGGTGAAAGACAATTCTTTGGACCGGATATGATCCAGGAGGCAGAAGAGCAAGTTCGCATCATTCGTGAGAATTTGAAAACAGCCCAATCTCGTCAAAAGAGCCAGTATGACCATCGTCATAAGGAAGTGGCTTATGAAGTTGGCGACAAGGCTTACCTTCGGGTTACTCCTTTGAAGGGTACCCATCGTTTCGGTATCAAGGGCAAGTTGGCTCCTTGTTACATTGGTCCTTTCGCATTCTCGCTAAACGAGGAGAGGTTGCCTACCAGTTGGAACTACCCCCACATCTTTCTCGAGTACATGATGTCTTCCACGTCTCTCAACTCAGGCGTTGCTTCTCGGATTCCATCCGCGGAGTGGACCACGAAACACTTGATCTCCAAGATAACCTCACTTATCGAGAGTACCCATTTCACATTCTGGATCAAGCAGAGCGTGTCACTCGATGTCATAACATCAAGTTTCTCAAGGTTCAGTGGTCTCATCATGCCGAGAGAGAAGCTACTTGGGAGCGAGAAGATCGTCTTCGACTTGAGTACCCCGCTTTTTTTCCGCCAACTCCTGAATCTCGGGACGAGATTTTTCCGAGTGGGGGCGAGTTGTCACATCCCTAGTTCTGGTATGGTCCTAGGCTTGCTTTGTGCATCATGTTTAAATTTCAAATGAAATTGAAATGGGGATGTTGCAAACCCTAGCACCAAAGTTTTTTCCCAATAGGTTCAACTTTAAAATGGATTTTCAATGAATCCAAAATGCTATTAAAAAATGTTCATGCTCTTTGGATAATGTTGGGAACAACAACCAGAGGTGATGCACATTTTTGCTACTCATTTTGGATTTTTGAATCAATGCATAAATATTTGATTTGGAGCTGTTTAAATTATATAAATATTTTAATGGCTCCAAAAATGTTGGGAATTGGTGAGGGCCTCTGGAATATTATATCTAGATGCCACAAATATTTTCAGCATTTATGGAAATGTTTTAACATTTCTTTTAGATACAAAACAAATGTCAGAAATAGAAAAAGAAAACAAAAAAAAATAGAAAACACTTACCTAAGGCCTGGCTTACCCGGCACCCCCAGCCGGCCCAGCAGAGGCCCAGCCCATTGGCCTCTGCCAGTCACCACTTACCTCCCGCCAGGAGGACGCCGAGCGCGTGGCCGACGCATGTCGGCGCCGCCCGGCCACCTCCTGCTTGCCTGGCTGTCCTCCCGTCGCCCTGGACCTTCCCTCGCATCGCCACGGACCTCCTTCGACCCCTGCGTCTCTCCCCTCTCGCTCTGGATTCCTCCCCCCCTTCTCTGCTCGCTTCCGAACGGAGCCCGTCACCGCCGTTCGCCATAGCTGCAGCCACCGCCTCCCTCTCGCCTCCCCGACGTGCCCCAGGGATTCGCATTGTCGCCTTCGTCCTCATCGTCGAGCCACACATTGCCAGGAGCTCTGCTTCGCCATCAATTCCGTCGTCTTCAACCTCTCGGCCGCCGTGGATCTCCGTTGCCGCTCGCCGCCGTCAGCGCGTCCCCAAGCCCGCTGAGCCACTCTTCCGGTCCACTGTGAGCCTCGCGTCGGTTCCCCCTTCTCCCCTGCCTTCCCGTGCACCGCAGCACTACGCCCGCTCGAGGCCGAACTACGGCCGCCGCCCTGAGCTCCGCTCCGGCAAGCTCCGACCTCCCCAGCTCATCCCACATGCTCCATTGGATGCGGACGACGACGGGCTACGCCCCGGTGGTCTCCGCGCGTCCAGCCGCCGCTCGGAGCGCAATTCCGGCGAGTCTCCACCGCGGGTTTGGTTGTCGCCGGCCGAACTCCGGCGACTGATGACGTGGCCTCTAATTAGGCACTAATTACCCCTAGAGCCACTAACAGTGGGCCCCAGCGCCACTAATCTAAATTAGATTAGAAATAACCCCCCTATTAACTAACTATGACACTGACGTGTGGACCCCACACGTCAGGTTTGACCAGTCAGCGCTGTTGACTTGCTGACGCAAGCATGATGCAGTGCTGACGCAATAAGCTATTTTCTGGATTTAAAATAAATTAGGAAATTCCAGAAAATGATATAAACTTCAAAAATTCATATAAATTAAACCGTAGCTCAGAATGAAATAAATTATATATGAAAAATCATCAGAAAAATGCAAGGAATCCATTTATGCTAGTTTCATGCATGAAAAACCAACCTATACTTGCTGTATAAGTGAAAACGTAATAATGGCATGTTATATATTTAATTTGGGGTTTGCATATGAACCCTTGGTTCATATGGACTTCAACCAAATTGATGCTAGATGCATTAGGGCAAATCATAGCGTCTTTGAAATGTCATCTTCATGCATCATATTGTTGCATATGGTTGTTTATTGACTGCCGGCACCGTCCCCTCTCGATAGGTTCTACTCCAGAAGGTGTCCCGAGGACCTGTCTAAGGAGCAGTGCTTCTTCGTGGATCTATCAGGCAAGCAACCCTCCTTGAGCACTTCGATAATACCACTCTCTCGCTCCTGCTCCTTATACTGCATTAGGACAACAACGATTCAAACTGCTACTTTCTGTTGCGGTAGTTGAACCCATTCCTCTGCATGACCTGTCATTGCCACAGTAAATAGTTGAAACCCACTAGCATGAGTAGGAGTTGCTTGAGCCTTGATGTGCCTGCTCATCCATGCTTGTTTTCTTTATGCCAGCTATGCTTAGAGTTGTGTCAGGTCTGATTCATCGGAAGTGAATCGGAGTGGTGAACATGTCCTACCGATAAAGGCTAAGTGTGTGAACACGTTTTGGTAAAGGTAGCGATGAGAGGCCATCTAGGAGTACATGGTGGGTTGTCTCATTGGAACCGTCCCTAAGCACTGAGTTCTGTGTATGTTATCCAAGTCCAGTTACTTCCACACATTGGGTTCCGGTCATCCGGCCCCTCTCGGCTTATTAATCCACTTGATCTCTGTCCAGGAGTTGCAACTAGTTTCTAGCGTTTGTAGGTAGTGCTAGTTGTCTACCAGGTGGTGTTCGATGGGACGGGCTTGGGACAGACTAGGCACCGTGGCACGGTGTACCAAGTGGCACCCGGATGGTGGGCTTGGGAACCCTGCACACATTGTTTGGGGCCGTGAGCGACACCCCGGCCGGATCTCCTTGCGGATGGAACCCGAATAGGCGATAAACCTGGACGAGAGACTTGTGTGGTTAGTCAGGTCGTGGACAACACCCTCGCCCCGCTTTCGCTTGAAGGTTGCCGAGGTACATGACGTGTACAGGGCTATAAGTGGCGAGAGCGTGTGTGAAGAAGTACACCCCTACAGGGTCAATATTATCTATTCGAATAGCAGCTTTCCTCGGATATGGAAAAGTGGAGGACTTATGTAGTACATAGACAACTTGAAGTGGATACTCTAAAATCCGCAAGATAAGCGTGAGTGCTATGGAAGGCCTTCTCGTAGGGAGACGGGAACAGATCCATAGTGGGGTATTGTTATGGTGAATATGTGGACTCGTGTGCGTCTTCTCACCTCAAAGAAGTTTCTGATACTCGTAGTATAGATTAGCCACTGAGTCAAAGCTGGCTTGCTGTTGTTAAAACTCCACCACCCCCTTTGTTGATAATGTTGCATATGTAGATAGTTCTGATGTAAGACTTGCTGAGTACCTTTGTACTCACGTTTGCTTATTTATGTTTTGTAGTTGGTTATGCTAGTGACTTCGACGAGTAGCTTGTATCCCAGCTACTCTCTTGTACCCTTGGAAGGGTCGTGTATAGTCAGGCTTCTTAGTATTTTCCTTTTGTAGTTGTCTGTACTCAGACATGTAATGCTTTCGTTACTTGTATGCTCTGAATGATGGGTCATGAGACCCCTGTTTGTATTGAATACTATGTGGCTCTTCTGGGCCTTTATCTATATGAGTTTGAGTTATGTTGTGATGCCATGTTGTACAGCACATACTTGCATGTTATGCGTACGTGTAACGTGTATTGCTATGTGTGGGATCCGACAACCTAGTTGTTTACCTCTGATAGCCTCTCTTATGGGGAAATGTAGTCTTGTGCTTCCATGAGCCATAGTACACTAGTAGAAAACAGGGCTATGGTCCAGGCCGGCTCAGCCCATTAGTCCCGGTTCAGTCTAGAACCGGGACTAATGTGAGCATTGGTCCCGGTTCGTGCGGCTAAGGCATTAGTCCCGGTTCACTCTGGCCCTTTAGTCCCGGTTTAAGACATGAACCGGGACTAAAGGGTGCAATGACCTTTCGTCCCGGTTCGTGCCTCAAACCGGGACTAAAGATTAGACCTTTAGTCCCGGTTTGAGGCACGAACCGGGACTAATGGGGTTGAGACCTTTAGTCCCGGTTCGTGCCACGAACTGGTACTAAAGGTCCCATTTTCAAACTCTACCCCCCCCCCCCCCCGTGGATCGCCTTTTCAGTTTTAGAAAAAAGAAAAGAAAATGATGGAAATGTCAATAAAAAGAAAATAAAATAAGTTTTCCATGTGATATGTGGTCTAGTTGTTGGGAAAATTTACAAATATGAATTTCGACTTTATTTACAAAATCTCTCTCGAATTTGTAAAATGGGCATAACTTTTGCATACGAACTCAGATTAAAAAGTTTTTTATATGAAAAATCATCTACTCAAAAAGTTACATACGATGGAGACCGCCTATGGCCTGTTTGCAAATTTGTAGAATCCTCAGATTCCAAAAGGAAAAAAAGTTATGCTCAAATTTCAGTTTTTTTAAATTTTTAGTAAATCTGGTCAAACAATGGTCAAACTACTTATTCAAGAAATATTAGTGTTACTAAAAAATTATTCAAGAATATTAGTGTTATTAAATAATTATTTCACCTTTTTTGAATTTTGGTCAAATCTGGTCAAACTATGGTCAAACTATGGTCAAACTGTGGTCAAACAATGGTTAAACTACTTATTCAAGAAATATTAGTGTTACTAAAAAATTATTGTTTTTTAGAACAATAGTTTTAAACTCAAACAGTGAAATATGCGACTTCATGCTCAAGCTAAATTCCTGAGGGTTAATAGGATTGACATCTTACTATTGTCAGGAAAACAACAAGTGCAGACTTGGAAACGAGGGAGAATAGAACATGGAAGTTAAGCGTGCTCAGGCTGGAGTAGTGAGAGGATGGGTGACCGTTCGGGAAGTTAGATAATTTGGAATGATGAGGGGTGATTAGAGATTAAATTGAGCAGTGATGAGGGGTGATTAGAGATTAGAGGTTAAAATAATTCAGAAATTTGAAAATAAAAAAAATTCAAAAAAAATTTCAAAAAAAAATCAGAAAATTTCCTTTAGTACCGGTTGGTGTTACCAACCGGGACTAAAGGTGGACCGGCCACGTGGAGGGCCTTTAGTCCCGGTTCTGGATTGAACCGGGACTAAAGGGTCAGGGCATTAGTACCGACACTTTAGTCCCGGTTCCAGAACCGGGACCAAAGGCCCTTACAAACCGGGACTAAAGGCCCTTTTTCTACCAGTGGTAGTCCGCTACAGCCCGGTTCACCGGAGTCCTGCTAGCCCAGCACTACTGCTCCGGAATACTTGACTGGCCGGCATGTGATTCACTTCGTTCTTGTGTCTGTCCCATCGGGGAAATGTCACGCGGTGACATCCGGAGTCCTGTTAGCCCAGTGCTACAGCCCGGATTCATACGTTGTTGACCGACATGCTCGAGGTTGATTCATGTATGCCTGTTCCCGTAAGTTAGTGCTACTTTGGGTTCACGACTAGTCATGTCGGCCCGGGTTCTCTGTCATATGGATGCTAGTGACACTATCATATACGTGAGCCAAAAGGGGCAAACGGTCCCGGGCCAGGTAAGGTGGCACCCGTGGGAATACCGTGCGTGAGGCTGCAAAGTGATATGAAGTGTTACATGCTAGATCGGTGTGACTTAGGATCGGGGTCCCGACAATGCGTCTCCGACTTGGCAGGCGATTCAGTACGGCCTCGAGCTCTTGAAAAATGGCATCATATGGCGCATCGGGGATGGGCAGGACATCCGTATTTGACGGGACCGATGGTTACCCGGGGAGCCATCACGCCAACCCATATCCCCACATGTACGTGCCGCCTAAGGAGGGTGGCGGAGCTCCTAGATGGCGAGGGGTCCTGGCGCATGGACATGCTCCGCCGCTACTTCCTCCCGGCGGATGTCGACGTCATTACCAGCATCCGCATGTCGACCCGCGTCACCGAGGATATTATTGCTTGGGCACCAGAGAGGAACGGTATCTTCACCGTTCGGTCCGCCTACCGCCTGGTCATGGACGAGCGTGAGTGTCCTTCGGCTTCCGCCATGAGCAGGGCACCGGATGGTCATCGCGCCATCTGGAAGATCATATGGGGGTGCCCTGCTCCCCCTAAGGTATGCGTGTTCGCTTGGAGAGTCATCACCAACTCACTTGCTACTTGGGCCAATAAAACCTCGCGGCACCTCGAGCTTATTGACATTTGCCCCCTGTGTTGTGTGGAACGCGGGATGGATTCCATGCGCTTTGCAGGTGTCCCTTGGCAAGAGAGCTCTGGCGCGTTATGGCCTTGGACTGGAATATTCCCAAGGTGGAGGCCATCACCAACACTAGCCCAGAGTGGATCTTTTCACTGCTGGACCCCTTGGATGAGACGGCGAGACTAGTGGTGCTCATGACCATGTGGAGAGTATGGCATGTACGGAACGAGATCACACACGACAATGCGTCGCCCACTGCCTAAGCCTCTCGGCGATTTTTGCATGGATATATCGATTCACTCCTATGCATACACCAACATCCTAATGGTAACCTAGAGAAAGGGAAGATGGTGGTCCTGCCTTCACCACCTCGCACTCCAGCGAGTACGGCGCCCAAGGTGCACGCACGCTGGTTAACCCCCCCCCCCCTCCCAGCCGGTCTGGGTTAAGTTGAATACGTATGGGAGCTACATAGCGGCCATGGGTACTGCGGGAGGAGGAATGATCCTACGAGATGATCGAGGCGAGATCATCTACAACGCATGTAGGGAGCTCCGCACATGCGATAATGCTTTGGAGGCGGAGCTAGCAGCATGCAGAGAAGGCTTGCAGCTGGCCTTGCATCGGTCTAACCTACCTATCGTGGTTGAGTTGGATAGCGCGGAGGCGGTGTCGATGATCACAGCGCGCACGATGGATAGATCATCACACCGTGCACTTATAGAGGAGATCTGCAGATTGGTTGATAGTGATGCTAGGGAGATCTCTTTTACTCATTGTAGCCGCTTGCAGAACATTATTAGTCAAGAGCTGGCCGCCTATAGCCGTAGCACTCCGTGCATAGCAGTTTGGCTTACTACTGGGATGAACTTTGTTGTAAACCTGGCTCTCGCTGAGAAGCTTTCTTGAGTAATGAGAATCCCTTTTTTCCCTGCAAAAAAGAGTATATAATACCATGTTGTCTCTATGCCAAATTTCTGTATTTTTCGTTATAGTTTTGTACTAAATATTTGAATTGATACCATTGTGTATTATTTAAATGTTGGTATCATTAGACATGTCGCACTTTGGGTCTACGCAATATACTCCTTCCATCCCAAAAATTTTTGTCTTAGATTTGTCTAAATACGAATGTATTAAGTCATATTTTAATATTAGATACATCCGTATCTAGACAAATTTAAGACAAGAATTTTAGGACGGAGCGAGTATATTATAGCAATTAATAAATATGTTCGCATGAGAAAACAGATAGCACTACGATTATTTCTTCTGATGTTGACGCGGGGCACCACCACATAGTATAAGCCTATCCTTTAGCCGGAAAGATTGTAGCTGCACGCATTACACATGACGCACTTGTCTACTGCGCATACAGCTAATAACTAACACTCTTACGGTTGGACCGATCTGGTATTAACATATACTCCTACTACAGCGCTTTCCGGGCAATCATGCACTCTTGTCTCTGAAATAGACTTTTTTTTGCGAATAGTCTCCGAAATAGACTCTGCCAGCTAGGGTTCCTTTGTTTACTTAACGGTCTAAATCCAGATTTCAGGCCTCATTGGATTTGGAGAATTTTTGTAGAAAAAACATAGAAGCAAGAATTTAAGAGGAAAAATTCCTATAGATGCAAGCATTTGGTTTCTAGGAACGCGTACAACACTATTAGGAAAAGGCATACTAGTGGCGCACCAGTTTTGCCTACTAATGGCGCACTACTGGTGCGCCACTAGTACCACGCCACTAATATTTTTACTAATGGTGACTAATGGCGCACCTAGCCGTGCGCCATTAGTATAGACCACCATCGTCATTAGTATGCCTCCCAGGGGGCCATATTTACCCACGCGCTTTGGCATAATAATGGTGCACTGTGGGGTGATGCGCCATTAGTATCCTTTGGCATACTAATGGCGCACTGTGTAGTGATGCGCCATTAGTATCCTTTGGCATACTAATGGCGCACTTTGAGGTGATGCGCCATTAGTATGAATATTAGGTTTTATTTTTATTTTTTACTTTTCTGATTTTTGCACAGGTTATAAAATATATTATTGGACAGAATATAGACAACAGCACACAGCAACAGCAGATTCATCAAATACAATAGAAGATTAGTCTCCGAATACAATTCATCATATTAGTCTCCGAATTCAAAAGACCGAACAAAGATAAAACATTACAAGTCTCGAGACCGCGAGTAGCGAGTTTGTCTTTACACTACAAGTCGATATCGATCATCTAAACTACCATCACATAGAAGAGAGCTGCGGTCATCACGATGAGCATCATCGCGATGAAACTGGTCTTCATCCGGTTCCTCCAACGCTCCCTCCTCTCTCCCGCTAGATAGCGGGCGTATCTAGATTCCGCCTCCGCCCTAGTGGTGTACCCTTTGTAACTGTTACCGCTGAAACGGTGAACCTGTCTCCGACACTCCTCCAGTCGTCGTAGACTCCGGGAACCTTACCCTTCTACACGACATACGACGACATCTCTATGCACAAGCCAAACAACAGACAATACATAAGTAATATATAAGTATGCAACAAAAAGATCGGAAGAGAAAAGCAAGACATTAATAGCACGATTCATGGTCCTACTAATAAATAGTATCGATTACATCTAAGCTGAACGACTGTCCAAACCAAAGAGACATACAATTCATTAAAGTTTAATTACAACATGAGACAATCAATGTTTCAGAACTACACATAGCATCACTACTTTCGACTCGACTCATGGGACCGGAGCGTGGATGAAGCCGCTGTCTGTCGTGATGGTCATGAAATCCGGGCGTTGTCATCCTGCATTTGTAGCGTTGTGTCTATCTCACTGTTGGACGGTTGATATCTAAGGTAGAACTGCCCCGAGGTATGAAGGACATCTTGATGGATGATTTCTGCTAACTCCGACTGGATGCGAAAGAATTCTTGTCTGATGTCCGCGTCCTGGATTGCCGATAAGCTCGCGGCCCAATCTTTGAGATTATCTGGTAGCAGAAGGTGATGATGGTCCCATATGATCGCCCGCATGTGATGGAGGGCGTAGTAGGCATCCTTCTGACCGCCAGGCGGCTGCTTGACGCAGCAGAACTTAGTATTGTGGGCGAACACGTGCCTGCGGTACCAACGAACTAGCCTGGTGAAGGTGCCTCCAGATTTGGCGTAGCCGGGGAGAACATCATCAAGAACTTTCTTGATATTTGTGTAGTCTATCTTGGAGTCACGGTTCGGGTCGAAATACGTGGCCATGGAATATTTCGGGCTTAAGAGGATGAGTGTGCAATGTGTGTCACTGCACAGAACACGGAATGTTAGAAAAAAGAAAGAAGGATCGAAATCTAAGAAATCATTTGTTTCGGGGCGGTTAAGGGATGACTTACTCGGGAAAGTAAGACACGAGGAAGTTATCCTTATCTGGGTTTGCCAGAATGACGCCTTCAAGGTGTGAACTCGCGACTTGGCGGTCCCCAGCGCTGCCCAAGAGTTTGGCACGCATGTAGAAGGGGTCGACTATCATGATGTCCGGGGTCTTGTCTCTAATGATCCGCATCTCCATACTCAGTGAAAACAGCCGAACGAAGGTGTAGTGCAGCGGATGAAGGTTAAACATAGCAAAGATGCCATCAAACCACAGGACGATCGTACCCTCGATGGCGCCATCCACAAAGCCCTTGCCCTCTGGCACCTTGGCCACGAAAACCGGGTATGCCACATCATTCTCTTTGAGACGCCGCTTCTCCAAAGAAAGAACACTGTCATGCAGACTCCGCATAGCACCGGTTACAGAATTGAGAATATTTGTCGGTAGCATCGCCCTACCCGCCACATGCACCCTCCTTGAGATATCCTTAGCTGAAGGTGGCCCGTCATGAGCACAGATCGTACTCGGTGCCGGCTGGCTCGCACCGGTGCCCTTTTTAGCCTTTCATTTCCGTCCCTTCTTCTTGATCTCCTGTAATGGGACCGAGTTCTGCTCACAGACCGCCTTCTTGAGCATGTTGGGGCTGATAACATTTCGCACCTCAGCTATCTGAGGCTCGGTGAAGGTGGCAGCTGGAGGCGTCTCTTGAGAACTGAACGCCAGACGACGCCTGTTGCAATTGGGTTTCTCCGCCGTACCAGCTAGATCACGGTCGTCTTGGTTGGGTTCTTCAGAAGGAGGCCCGCAGAACTCGTCACCGTACCCATGTTCGGCAAAGTACTTATCGACATTGGTAAATGTACCGTCGTCGTTGTCGTCGTCGTCCGGATCCTGTGCCATAGGGATGTCCGGCATGTCCGGTAGCGTTGCGGCGTTCTTGCCATGGCTTGGCGTCGGCACGACTGGCGGTCTTGTCTGTGGGGTGGTGTCCCCCGCCCCCAAACGAATCTGGCTCTTCGGCCAAAGCAGGGGCCAGCTTACGCAGGCGCTGAGGATCATCTCATCTTCTTCGTCGACCCCAGCGGGTCGAATCGGAGGTAATAGCTCATAGCAGCCTGGCAGCACCCGAACCGCTTCAACCCTATACACTGTGGGTGGCACCGGATTACCGTGGAACACGGGGTTGCCCGGTTGAACGATTCTGCCCTTGGCGACATCGACCAACTCGCCGCCCACGAAGTGCAGGAGAGTGCAAGGAACATCGGCAGCGCCCTGCGAAAACATGTAGGGAGTCAGGGATGTCCAGTCAAAGGCAAGGAGATAAAGTCATCGACCGAGAGGCTTAGTTACCATGATGCCGTCGAGCTCGGCTAATGTCGAGGCACCGCCAACGGTGGGCGTGCAACTGACGGAGGGGCCGCTTGCTGGCGAGGTACCGACCGGCGTATACCCGGGTGCATTAAGCTGCAATGCCCGTGCCGGCACCGGAGACACGAATACCGCCTCCGCCGGAGACACCAATGGCGCCGCCTGCGCATTGTGCGAGTTGCTGGCCGTGAAGCTGGGAACCGGGGGAGGCCCCTGTTGGCCGGCCGCAACCCACATCGTTAGCCGATGAATCAATGTAGGCACCATGGCGTTGAGCGTCATTCCCAGTTGTTGTTGCACTTGATCTTGGACAATCTCCGGAATCCGCGCCACTTGTGCCTTGAGTGCTTCAACCTCGCGCAACTGGCTTTCCGAGCTGGTCTTTTTCTCCTTTCGCCCACCAGCGGTATAGTATGACGACCATTTTGTGGACAAGCCTTTGCCGGCCACACGACCAGCTGACGTCGGCTTACTGAGCTTATCCTTGTTTTTCGTTACATTCAACGCCCTATTTAAAGGGGTGTCGAAAGGGGAGCTCTGAGACGACCCTGCACTACTGCTTTCATTGTCCTGTGGAAGGAACGTGAACCATTTAGAAATATTGGGGATTAATTAGAATGCAACCATATGGAGCTAATTACGCGAGGGATGTATTCCTTACCAGAACAAGCTCAAGCGCCCTGGTCTTCGGATCCGTGGTAAGCTCCTTTGTTACCGGGCCCTCCTTGTACCGGGCCCTGAGAAAGTTCCTGGCCTGCTTGTCATGGTATTTCTCGAAGCGGGGCGGTAGGCCTTGCTTGGCACGCTCCGCGTCCTTCTTGCCCCATATAGGCTCCGCCACTCTGTAACCGCCGGGACCGAGTTGGTGGACCCCTAAGTTCAACTTCCGTATTTCTTTCCCCCACTGACTTGATTCGGAGGTTGCGCTGCTCTCGCACTTGATCTTGAACTCCTTGTAGTCATCTTCACTCATCAAAGGATATTTCGCCTTGATCTTCTCATAACTATCATCTTTATCAATCATTGCCTTCACCGTCCTTTTCCAAGTAGACAGGGGGATCTGGCAAGGGGGATCTGGCGAGGGGGGATAGCAATCGAGATGGAGGGGGATCGAGATCGAGTGTCCTCATGAATATTCAATATTTTTTCATGAATTCAAAAAGTGCCCATGAAATTTAAAAATATTCATGATAGTTCAAAAAGTGCCCATGAAATACAATCGAGAAATGAAGACTACAATTTAAATACAATCGATCTTAGCTAGCTAGCTATCTGTTCACAATCTTCTAGCCCTTCTTTTTCGCAAATGGAGTTCTTCTGTGGAATGGACGTCCTTTAGGTAGGGTGGTCCTGCTTCTTCTTGTGGTGTATGCTGCTACTTCATCGTCGTCGTCATGTTCGATCTTCAGGTCGCCGTACTTGTCGAAGTCTTGCTCATTGGCTACTCCATCCATTCCGATGATCTTCCTTTTGCCTCTCCTCACGACAACACGACTGGGCTTTGACGGGTCGGTAATGAAGAAGCATTGGTCCACTTGGGAAGCCAGTACCTATGGCTCCTTTTTCGCGGTGACGTTTGCGCCCGCGGTCTTGGATTTGGCTTCGGGTATAACCATGGTGGTGAAATACCGGTCTTCTTTTAGGACGCTCTTGGCCCATCTGACACGGAACATCGGGACCTTCTCTCCAGCGTAGCTCAACTCCTAGATCTCCTTGATCCTTCCGTAGTATCTGTCCTTGTCGTTACCGGTGTAGGATTCCATCGTTACCCCAGAGTTCTGATAACCATCGCTCTTCATGTCCTTGTCCTCGGTGTAGAATGTGTAGCCGTTGATATCGTACGCCTCATAGGTCATCAGGTTGTGCTCGGCGCCCTGTGACAAGGCGAATATGAGTTGTTCTTCCGCGGCAGAATCCTCATGTAAAGGGTACGACAGAAGCTTCTGCTTGAACCAACGCGTGAAACATGAGTTGTGCTCTTTGATTATATCTCCGTCCGTCCTCTGTTGGCCTCGGTCATTGTACGTCTTCTCAATAAAGGTTTTGTGCTCTACCACCCAAGGATCGACCACGTCTATGTGTTGTAGTGGGACTAGGTTTGCTCTTTCAAAGTCGGCGAGTCGACCGAAGTCCACATGAATTTTGCGGCGACCCTCACGGTGACCCCATCTAGCGAGCCTGCCGAGGTGCCTGTTGACGGGCAGACCAATGGGGTTCTCGATGCCTAGATAATTCGTGCAGTAGGAGATCCACTCTTCGGTCAGAAAGCCCCTGGCTATACTTCCCTCTGGACGTGACATGTTGCAAACGTATCCTTTGATGACACCATTCATCCTTTTGAACGGCATCATGCTGTGCAGGAACGTCGGCCCGAGTTGGATGATATCCTCCACGATATGGACCAGCAGATGCACCATAACATCGAAGAATGCGGGCGGAAAGTACATCTCAAGCTCGCATAGTATCACCACGATCTCTTCCCGTAGCCTTCTGAGTTGCCTCAAGCCAACCGACTTCTGAGAGATGATGTCGAAAAAGTTGCATAGGCCAAATAGCGTTTCATGGACGTGCGCGTCCATGATCCCACGGATTGCAACTGGAAGTATCTGCGTCATCAGCACATGAAAGTCATGAGACTTCATCCCGCTGAACTTCTGCTTCGCTGGGTCTAGGTATCTGCTTATCTTCCCCGTGTAACCGTAAGGAAGTTTTACTCCTACGAGGCAGGTGAAAAACTGCCCGATCTCCTCCTGACTTAGAGTGAAGCACGCGGGAGGGTAGTCATTTCCGGTCTTCTTGGCCTTTTTGCCTTTGCGACGACTTTATGTGTCCTCCTTCGCCTCATCATCATCATCATCATCATTAGCGTGAAGCTCCTGCCTGATGCCCGTTGATTTCAAGTCTGCCCTTGCTTTCGGCCCATCTTTGGTCCTCTCTGGCATGTTAAGCAGGGTACCAAGAAGACTCTCGCACACGTTCTTCGTGATATGCATGACATCAAGGCTGTGAGGCACAAGGTGGATCTTCCAGTACGGAAAGTCCCAAAAAACAGACCTCGTTTTCCATACCTTCAGCAGCGGCTCTGGCGCCTTTCGCTTCTTTCCCGGCTCTGGCGCCTTTTGCTTCTTTCCCGGCAGTGGGCAATCTTTCCAAATTTTTAACAGCTCGTCTATTTCCTCGCCGCTCCTCGTACGCGGGCGTCTTCGGGGTTCAGTTTCACCATCGAACAGATCCTTGCGTTTCCTCCATGGGTCATCGTCGTGAAGCCACCTTCGATGTCCCATGAACACGGTTTTCAAAGATCCGGGATCTCTATCTAGCTGGCGATACATTGTGTCATCCATGCACCTGACGCATCCAGGAAATCCGTGGACCACCTGCCCCGCAAGATATCCGTAACCGAGATAGTCGTGCACCGTCGTGAGCAGTGCGGCTCTCATAGGGAAATATTCTTTCTCTGCGGTGTCCCACGTATTGGCTGGCGTTTTCCACAGCGTGTCTAGCTCCTCTTTCAGCAGCCCCAGATACAGATTGATGTCGTTCCCTGGTTGTTTCGGCCCTTCAATTAGCATACTCATGTGAATGTACTTCCTCTTCATGCACAACCAGAGGGGGAGGTTGTACATCTACACAAACACAGGCCAGGTGCTATGTGCGCTTCTCTGGCTGCCAAACGGATTGACTCCATCGGTGCTCGCGCCCAGCATGATGTTCCTTGGATTGTTCCCAAATTCTGGGTCTTCGAAGTTCAACGCTTGCCACTGGCTCGCATCCTTAGGGTGACTCAGCATCTTGTCTTTTTATTTATCTCCGGATCATTTCTGTCATCTTCCCGCTTCTTCTCCTCCCTATCCGCGTGCCAACGTAGGAGCTTTGCTACCTTAGGGTCCACGAAATACCGCTGCAGACGAGGAGTGATCGGAAAGTACCACACTACTTTTCGAGGAGCTTTCTTCCTCTTCTTGTATCGAGTGACGCCGGACATCGGACATATGGTAGACTCCGCGTGCTCATCTCGATAAATGATGCAATTGTTCATGCACACATGGTATTTCATGTGCGGTAAATCCAGAGGACAAACGATTTTCTTCACCTCCTCGAAACTGGTAGGGCACTTGTTCTCCTTGGGAAGACGTTCGTGCCAGAATGACACGTTCTCGCCGAAGCATGCGTCGGTCATTTTGTGTTTTACCTTCATCTCCAGAGCCATGAGCGTTACTTTCAGGCGGGTATCCTCGGGCCTGCATCCTTCATACAATGTAGTAACCGCGTCTATCTCTAGTTGATACAGCTTGGCTTTCTCTTGGGCGACAGCTCTTGCGTTATCCATCTGCTTGAGAAGCAGCTCTTGAATATGAGGGTCCTGCACCCAGCCTCCATCATCGTCTGCTCCGGCATCTTCATCTTCATGATCATGGCCTTCGTCTTGATCTTCCTCATCATCATGCCCAACATCTTCTACATGATGACTGTGTACAGCATCACCGTCGTGATCATGTCCTGGAGATTCTTCGTCTTCTTGCCCGCCCGAGCCGCGGTGGTTGTCTTGCTGCCCTTCCTCATTTCTTGCCCAGCCCCCATGGACGACTTCATAGTCATCTTCATCACCTTGCCACCGATAGCCATCCATGAAACCACGCAAGAGCAGGTGGTCCCGCACCTGCCTAGAATCCGGGTCCGCAATAAGGCTCTTCAGCTTGCATCTTCGACACGGACATCTTATCCCCGTCTCTTTCTTTTGGAGCATCTCGGCCTTCGCGGAGCTCAAAAACCTATTCATGATGCCTTCGGTCATCGTGCGGACCATGGTCGCCTGCGGGGTAGAGCAAAACGATATTTTAGAACCAAGAAAAAATTTGGCATGACTTTCCCTAAAAATAGGACCAAAAAGAATGCATAGTGCCAAAATTCTCACCGAAACGGAAATAAATCAACATTCCGGCAAAATATTGGCAACTATCGCATTTCAAATACCGGTACCTGCAAACACAAACATATATGCAACACCACAAACATACATAGATCTAGCTAGGCCACAAAAAGTGCATGTGCACGTTGTTGGAGCGAGCTAGGAAGAAAAAAAGTAGATCTGACAGATAAATATAGCTTTCCCCTTACTTACCTATCAAAAAAAGGTAATTTAACCACTTAATTTTGATGAATCTATGGTGCAAATGAGGTGAGGAGGAGGAGGCAGCCGACAAGCTTGGAGAAGGAGGTGGAGGGAATGAAGTGGGGAAAGTGAGTGTGTAGGTGTGGCTCTCCAAAATATCTAGCTGGTCCCAGGTTACTAATGGCGCACCACCCACACATGCGCCATTAGTAACCCAATATACTAATGGCGCACCTGTTGGCCGTGCGCCATTAGTAGTTTTGCAAATATATATATATATATATATATATATATATATATATATATATATATATATATATATATATATATATACACATACTAATGGCGCACCGTTGCGTAGTGCGCCATTACTACTTTAAACTAGTAATGGCGCACTTTGCCTGGATGCGTCATTAGTATGTTTGGAAAAATGAAAAAAAATTGTTACTAGTGGTGCACCGTGTCTGGTGCACCATTAATATCAATTTCATCTATAGCCCTTTTCCTAGTAGTGCGGGAATTTCGTAGGAGTACTACTCTTTTTTTTTTGTGTTTTTGAAGAAATTTGCATTTCCACTCAAAGCTTATTTTTCGCGTAAGAAAAAGGCTAAGACAATTTTTTAGAATGGCAAGTGGCATCCTATCAAATTCCTATACTGTTTCTAATCCCTATGTTTTGATTTTCGCGTAATAAATCATAGTGCAACTCTCTCATGCAATTTGTGCGGGCCTCGTGGGCCGCCAGATCGGCCAGTGTGCTCTTTGTTTTTGCCAAGATTGCCCTTAGTTAATCGAACAATTCTCCTTCTACCATTTTTAATGATTTATTGAATTGGGCTCTAAAATATCGTTTTAAAAAGAAAATTTCCGGTACGTCCAACACAGGAAAAAGTGGATGTTGGCTTGTTTGGGACCGTCTATTTCTATTTAACAGGTACATGAAAAAACATGTGTCATCCATCACTTTCATCAATGGCCATTAGATTTTCATCCAACGGCTGAAAACAGATTTGGCGTTGTTCATCTTCAACCTCCAGCTTCTTCTTTCTCATGTAGCCACCGGCCAACCCAAACCTAACCGCCTACCTTCGCCCCTGCATCCGGCGGCTATCATCTTCCCGGACCTCCTCTTGACCTCCCCCCATCGCCATGTTGGCTGCTGCCCGACCACCCCTCTAAGTCCCGCACCACCGGTGAACAACTCCAGCAATCTCCCTACATCCCCGCCCTCACCCCTAAGATAGATAATGAGGTCGTTGCTTCCCCCTAAGATAGATAATAAGGTTGTTGCTTCCCCTCAAGATGGATAGTTGGTGTAGACGGGAAAGTTTGCAATACAATAATTGTTGTACTGATGGGGTGCTGGTGCACGTATATATAATACAAGGGAAGGCCACTACCTCAACTATACAAGACTAGGAGGTGGGCCACAACTCCAATACACGTGCAATACAAAACACATACTCAACACCCCCCCCCCCGCAATCGAAGCGTCGCCAGAGACACAGAGACTGGACCGAAACTCCTCGAAGACGGGAGTAGGCAATCCCTTAGTCATCACATCAGCAAACTGTTGCGTCGTCGGCACGTGGAGAACCCAAACACGGCCAAGGGCAACCTGCTCGCGCACGAAGTGAATATCGAGCTCAATATGCTTCGTCCATCGATGGTGCACCGGGTTGGCGGAGAGGTAGACCGCGCTGACGTTATCACAGTAGACAAGAGTGGCCTTGTGAACATCACAAAGCAACTCCTGGAGCAGCTGACGTATCCAAGAGCACTCAGCCACGACGTTGGCCACGACATGATACTCTGCCTCGGCGCTGGAGCGGGAGACTGTCGGCTGCCGCTTCGATGACCAAGAGATCAACGAGGGCCCAAGGTAGACGCAGTAGCCTGACGTAGAGCGTCGCGTGTTGGGGCAGCCAGCCCAGTCAGCATCCGAGTAGGCCACGAGGTCGGTGGAGGCGGAGGCCATCAGGGTGAGTCCCAAGGACATGGTGCCGCGTATGTAACGGAGAATACGCTTCACCAGAGTCCAGTGAGAGTCATGCGGGGCATGCATATGGAGGCACACCTGCTGTACAACGTACTGCAGGTTGGGGAGAGTCAGCGTCAAGTACTGTAAAGCACCGACAATAGAGCGATAAAATGCTCCATCGGACGCGGAGACCCCTCCAGAGCAGAGACCTTCGCCTTCGTGTCGACGGGAGTGGGCACCGGCTTGCAGTTAAGCACCGGCACGCTCAAGGAGCTCGTGGGCATACTTCTGCTGATGCGGAAAGAAACCATTAGCCCGGTGGATCACCTCGATGCCGAAAAAGTAGTGCAGGGGCCCCAAGTCCTTGAGGGCGAACTCATCACGAAGACGAGCAATCAGCCACTGAAGGAGATCGGGGGTGGACGCCGTGAGGATGATGTCGTCGACGTAGAGCAGCAGATATGCAGTGTCAGCTCCCTGATGATACACAAAGAGTGAGGCATCGGAGCAAGTGGACCGAAAGCCCAGAGACTGCAGGAAGGCTGCGATACGATGGTACCAAGCCCGAGGCGCCTGCTACAACCCGTACAGGGAGCGGGAGAGCAAGCACACGAAGTCGGGGTGCTCGGCGTCGACGAAACCAGTAGGCTGCTCACAGAACACCTGCTCGGCGAGATGACCGTGCAAGAAGGTGTTGGAAACGTCCAAATGATGCACAGGCCAGGCGCGCGAGACGGCCAGCTGAAGGACGGCGCGGATCGTGCCCGGTTTTACAACCGGGGCGAAAGTGTCGGTGAAGTCCACACCCGCGCGCTGCCGAAAACCACGAACCACCCATCGAGCCTTGTAGCGCTCGAGAGAACCGTCTGGGCGAGTCTTGTGGCGAAACACCCACTTACCAGAGATGATGTTGGCACGAGGGGGTCGCGGAACAAGCTACCACGTGCGGTTGCGCTGTAAGGCATTAAACTCCTCCTGCATCGCAGCTAGCCAGTGGGGATCCCGAAGGGCAGGATGAGCGGAGATGGGGATGGGTGATGGCGTCGACGTCGAGGCGGTGCACACATACTCGTCAGCGGAGTAGCGCGTACTTGGCCGAAGCACTCCTGCTCGGGCACGGGTAGTCACGCCAAGTGACGGGGCAGCAGGTTCGGCGGGTGTCGCGGCGGTAGGGGCCACGGCAGCGGGGGCACCCGGTGTGGCGGCGGGGGCCGCGGTGGTAGGGGCACCCGGTGCGGCGGCGGAGGCCGCAGCGGCAGCAGCGGTGGGGGCCGCGGCGGCAGCAGCGTCGGCCGATCCGGTGGCAGCAGAGGCGACGGGCGAGGTTGACGTCGAGCCCGTCACAGGCGTGGCGGGCGGGGTGCCGGGCTCAACCTCGTATGAGGGAGACGGGGACCTGGGGGCCCGCGCAGACTCGACCTCGGGGAAGGGAGTCATGAAGCCAGGTGGTGGCGGCATAGGGCGCCGCCGGGGGCTGCCGCTGCGCATCGCTCCACGAAGGGGGCGCGGGGGCCGGCACCGAAGGGTCCGAAGCCGGAGGAACCTGAAAAAAGGGAACACCGTCTCGACAAAGTACACATGCCTCAAGGTGTACACACAAATAGTGACATGATCATAGCACCTGTAACCTTTGGTATTAGGAGGGTAGCCAAGGAAGACGCATGGGACGGATCATGGTGCGAGCTTGTGTGGCGCGGTGGACGCGGTGCTAGGATAACAGAGACAACTGAAGATGCGGAGACCATCATAGGATGGTGGTGTGCCGAAGAGAAGGTGGTGAGGGGCGTAGTTCCACCGAGGGCGACACGGATGAATGTTAACTAAGAGAGTGGCGATAGCGAGGGCATCAGGCCAAAACCGAGCGATCATGTTAGAGTGAAAGAGTAACGTGCGAACACAGTCATTAAGAGTGCTGAGAATGCGCTTGGCGTGGCCGTTCTACTGGGAAGTGTAGGGGCAAGTCAGACGAAAGATGGTGCCGTGAGAGGCGAGAAGTGTGCGAAGAGCGACTTTGTCAAACTCTTTTCCGTTATCAGTTTGGAGTGCGAGTATGGGGCGACCGAACTGGGTGGTGACATAGGAATAAAAGGCGGTGAGTGTGGCTAAAGCATCGGATTTACGACGAAGGGGAAAAGTCCACATATAACGAGAGTAATCATCTAAAGTCACCAAGTAGTATAGATAGCCCGTGTTACTCGCAACGGGAGATGTCCAAACATCACTATGAAGTAATTGAAACGGAAAAGTGGAAACTGAAGAAGACGCACTAAAAGGAAGACGAACGTGCTTGCCTAAGCGACAAGCCTCACAAGAGTGCTCGTCGAGCTTATCACATGAGAAGGAGAACTCCTAAGGATTTGACATAAGACGGTGTGGTTGGGGTGACCCAAGCGAGTGTGCCAAAGGTCAACGCCGGCGGCGAGAGCAACAGGTGTGGAGGTGGAGGCGCCGGCGTGCACGGGGTAGAGCTCATCGGGACTGTCACATCGGTGAAGGACCATACGGGTACAGGCGTCTTTCATAGAAAAGCCGACGCCGTCAAATTCAACAGTAAGTGGGTTCTCACGAGTAAGACGACGAACGGAAACTAGGTTTGTGACTAAATCAGGTGAAACAAGAACATTAGACATAGTAATGGGTGTGGAAGTGGAGGGAAAGCTAGTGCTACCGATATGAGTAATAGGTAAGGAGGAGCTATTGCCGACGGTGATACGAGTGGGTGTGTGAACGGGAGTGGAGGAGGTTAGGTTACCGGGATGAGCTGTCATGTGCGCAGTAGCACCTGAGTCCATGTACCAGTCGCCTCCACCGACAGAGCTACTCCGCGACGGTGCAGAGTTCTGGGCGGTGAAGAGGGTGGGGTCCCATGGCACAGGTACCGGCGGCGGCGGAAGGCCCCCGTAGGGCGGCGCCGGGACGGGCGGGCCATAACCACCGAGGGGCGGCAGCGCGGGGAGGGCGCCATAGCGGGCGCCAGTCGGCTGGAAGGGTGCGCCGATGAACGCCTGGTGGCCAGCGGGGAGAGCCTGCTGATAATGCGGCGCCCCCCGGCGTCCTGGGCCTGCGGCTGCTGTAGGCGGTGGCGACCACTGCCACGCCGGTTGCGTCGGCCCCCGCTCCCTTGTGGGTGCTGCGGGGAAGGACGTGACTGGATTGGTGCGACCGGGGAAGCGGTTCCACCGCAGATGGGGAAGTAGCCTGGAGAGTCCATGGAAAGCGTCGGAGGCGGCGGGAAGAGGAAGGGGGCGACGGCGGCGGCACGCGGGAGCACGCGGCGCGGCGGGTTAGGGTTGCGGCGCGACGGGGCGGCAGCGGTGCGACGAGGGGCGCGCGACGGCGGCAGTAAGTCAGCGCAACGAGTGGGAGCGGAAGCGGCGCGGCGGCACGGGGCGGCGGCGGCGTCAGAAGAGGACGCGGCGGCGCGTGCAGGGAGGTGCGGCGCGGCGGCGGCGGTGGGGAGCGGCGGCGCGCGCGGGGAGGCGGCGGCGGCGGCGCGCGCGGGGAGGCGCTGCGCGGCGGTGGGGAGCGGCGCCGGCGGCGGCGCGCGCGAGGAGGTGTGGCGTGGCGGCAGCTTACCCTAGGTCAGAACCTTCAAGATGATATAATGTAGATGGAAAAGTTTGCAATACAATAATCGTTGTATTGATGGGGTGTTGGTGCACGTATATATCTATACCAATATAAAAAGATCTAAATGCAGATTCAAACCATCTCGACCTTTAAATCATGTTATCTAGCGGTTTAAATCGCTCCAATGTTAAGCACCAAACACATTTAACGCGTTAATTACCCATCAATGCCATTGGTTATAAACACGTTTTGACTCATCGCTATCCCTTAAAATCTGCCATGTAATTAATATCCTACCATTTTCGTGAAAAAGTAATTGATATCTTACCAAATACCAACATGCAACAGATATATCTTACCTAATATAACGTGCAACTAATATCCTACCTAATATAAATGTGCATTGCACGTACATTATTACTAGTAATACAAGGAAAGGTCTCTACCTCAAATATACAAGACTAGGAGGTGGGCCATAATTCTAATACACGTACAATACAAAACACATACTCAACAATTAAATTGTTTCTTCTTCGATGAGGTCCGACCTCATAAAAAAAGTAATTGACGCAACAATTATTTACACGTATCTGAATAATAGCAAAACCGTTTTTTTTTTTTGGAAGAGGCGAATATCATGTCAATCATGCATTGGCAAAAGGCCAAAATTGTATAGCAACAGTGCAACGCCCAGGTATACATATCCCTATGCCCATGTGGCCATGCAGCGTGATTTTCATACTCTTGCTGGCCAATGCATCCTCGTGATTGTCCTTCTCCAACTGCATGCACGCAAGGCCTACTCTTTTTAAAGCAACTCCAACGCAGGGATCTAAATGGACACGTATTTTATCTGTTTGAGTCTTATGTCCGCTTGGTGGACATGGGATGGATACGACGAGCATCCAACGTTAAAACGGAAAAGAGGACAATAGCCCCGTACGGCTTCTGCCACGTCGGCACGCACTCCCGCCATTCGCCGCTCCGCCCTGGCTTCCCCCTTCCTTGCCCTGCTTCTCGTCGTGGACGCGCACCAGGATGGCACATGCAGGTCCTCGCAGAGCAGCGCCTCCTACATCTGCTGCACAACAAAGCTCTACAGCTCCCGCACGACTCGCCGGCGGAGCCCAGGCTGCTCGTCCCACCATGTGCCGCCGCCGACGAGATCTACAGTTCCCCGGCTCTTCCCGGCGCCGCGCCGCCCACGTGCAGTTCCCCGGCCCCGTCGGCTCGGCTTAGAACGGGAGGCGGCAGCGGAGATCTCTCCGTCGTCCTGGACCACGGCGTGGGATGCAGCTTGCGCCACTGAGCGCCGCGGACAGGCCTCAAGGACGGCGGAGGAGGCGGGAAGGAGGATTGGGTGGGGATGGTGGGGGCCTGCGCCTGTGAGCGGGATGGCGGAGAAGGCGGGGAAGGAGGACTGGGTGGGGACGCCAGCTCGTGCGCGCTCACTGCTAAGTGGGACCAAGGGCGGACACGAGCGGACGACAACGGTCGAGCAGAGCGTCTGCTTCTGTCCACTTCATACCCATTTCTTTTTAGATTTGAGCCAAGTTTGGGTTGGGACGGACAACACGCGGACACAGACGTCCGTTTGGATCGCCCCATTGGGTCAAGTTTTGTGTTCGAATAATTCAAACGGATAAAATGGGTCACCCCATTAGAGTTGCTCTTAGAGGCCCTGGGCCGCTCGAGCTTGACTGAACTAAGGTAGCTGTACCTCTCCATCTGCCCACGTCTGCAACTCTGCATGCATGTTGATTACACACGGTCGATCGATCCTATGTTTTGCATCGTACTCGTAGCTACTTTCAGCTAAGATGGATGCTTCCCCTAAACAAGAACTAAGATGAATTATGCAGACATGAACTTCTTCTTACTCCCTCCGATCATTTTTACACCGCGTACTAGATTTCAGTCTTTGAAGTTAGATCACGTTTATACAAGAAACTATTAACATTCATAATACAAAATTAATATCCTGGGATCCATCATAGAATATATATGTCCATATTTATATTTATTTGGTATACTAAGGGTTCGTTCAGACTCCCTCCGCTCCGCGGCTCCGCGTCGGAGCGAAGTGGCGATCCAAGTTATAAATCGGGGAGTTGGTAAAAGGCGCTCCGTCCGCTCCGTGGAGAGGCTCCGAACAGGCGCTAAATGCACGTGAACCGATTAGTTCTCACAGTGCAGCGCCTAATGTCAGTGTCAGTATGTAGATGCTTTGCTGTTTGATTAAACCGACTGATCGAGCACTGTGTTCATGAATCCTAAGTGATGTATCTGAATTTTCTGAACATACGATCATATTATATGGTGATATGGTTATTTCGTGAAATATTACACGTATGTACCTCACCAAGTCACGGCCTCCAACACCGAGTCACTGCCGTCCTGTAACCGTCTCCCCCCTTCTTCAGCGCGGGCAACCCACCCCCGCACTCAGAGCATCTCTAGCAGACTCCGCTTCCCGCCCTGACCCGCAAAATAATCACTAAAATATTGGTTGGTGCGGAAAAACCTGCCCGATCAGACACGTATACGCGCCTGACCCGTAATTTTTTTTTTGCCGGGCGCGGCAAACGATCTCCCCCGACCTCTAGATTCACAGGGTAGGAATGTGACCCGAGCTCGGCCCCTATCCGCAGCGAGATTTGGCGGGAGGGACATTTCCGCGTGGCCGTTCCCGCACCCCCCACCCTCCGCGACCATTGCCCCGCCACCTCATGCTCCGGTGCATCTTCCCCGGTCGTCCTTTGCTGCCATGGATGACTCCCTGCTGTCCCCCGTCCTTGTCGAGGTCGCGCACGCTCAATTCCCTCGGGCGGATCTCGTCGCCAGCCATGTTGGCCCCGCCGTCGCTCAAGGCAGCACTGCGCCTGCCCGCAAGCGGCAGGGCAACGTGGTCGTGCAGGGCGGGAATCCGGTTGCCCCCGCCGCGAAGGCCCGCGCTCCGGGCGCCAACGCCGCTGCGCGATCCCGGCCGGTGGCGGAGAAGGTCGGCAAGGTCTCCGGCGTAAAGCGGAAGAAGATTCCGGCTACAAAGAAGTCAGCTCCTTCATCCACTCCGTCCGCCCCGGAAAGAGGTTCCTCGGCGATGCCGCTTAACGGTGTTGCTCCCACCGCAAGCGAGGTGTTTGACGAAAAGGCCGGAAGGTATGCGTCCTCGGGCATGGCAATTTCCTTTGCTTTTCGCCATTTGCGATAGCTCGTGACTTGTTGTCGTTCACTATAGCGGTGGTTCGAACAATGCAACTGTCGAGTTCGTGAACTTGTTGGACACCAACGCCGTTGACATCGATCAAGCCCCGTTCGCCGCATTCGATTACAATGAAACGGAGGGTGGCGTGGATGACCATGGTGGTGAGAAAGAAGTGGAGGAGATCGATGAGTGGGTGTATGAGCAATCGCAAACAAAAACAGGGAAAAGCCAGAGATCGAAGAACTACACGATCTTGGAAGATCAAATCTTGATCAAGGCATGGAGTGCGGTGTCTCTTGATGAATGCACGGGTACTTCTCAAACCGCCAAGAGGTATTGACAAAGGATCAAAGATCAATACTTTCGCATGATGGCAAAGCATCCCAATAGGACTCCACGCACCTTTCGGTCGCTTCAAGAGCGTTGGGATGTGATCAAGCCTATTTGCAGCCATTGGGCAGCTTGCTTGGAGCAAGTACGCAATGCACCTTCAACTGGAACCGTGGAATCCGACTATGTGAGTTCGTTTTGACTTTGTTCAAGTTGTGCACATCATATTGCATCATATGAAATGATTGCATCATTTGAATTTGTTCAAATTGTGTAGGACAAAATTGCCCAACATAGATACAAAGACATGGAAGCGTCGGAAGGCAAATTCTTCAAACTAGAGCATTGTTGGGACTTGCTCAAAGAGTGTGAGAAGTGAAAGTTGATCGACAAAGAATCCCCACCGAAGAGAGGTTCACTTACAAACATGGATGAAGATGAGGATGATGATGGCCCAAGAAATTTGAACAAGCCCGATGGCGACAAGAAGACTAAGGAGAAGATGAAGAGAGAGCACGAAGTATCGAGCTTGAGGGATAAGATTGATATCATGGTGCAATCAAATGAGTTGATGTTGTTGAAGTCGTTGGAGATCAAGAAAGAGTTGGCCGAGAAAAAGGCAAGGAAGAAGCAAGAAAAATGGTAATTGCTCAAGGAAGAGGGGCTGAGGAAAGTAGCCATCAAGGAGAGAAGAGCACGTGCCGCTGGAAACAAAGCCATGTCCAAGTTGCTCGCCGAAGAGAACAAGATCATGACGATGAACCGCAATGACATGGATGACCTCACCAAAGAATGACATGATATGGCAAGAAGAGAAATCCTGAAGAGGAGAATGGTCGCGTCAGCCAGTGCGTGTTACAGAGCCGGAGATGTTTTCTCTGCTCCATATGGTACCAATGTTGATGGTTTCGGTGCGGGAGTTGGAACAAGCACCGTAGGTGGATTCGGTGGTTCCGATAAACTCTATGGACTCGATGGCGCGGAGTGAAGATAGACCAAGATGATACTGGACATGGTCGTCACTTTTGCAAGACCCTCTTTTGCATTTCTCCTACAAAACTTAAGCTTTTATTTGTGCGTGAACTGTGTTCTATTGTTTGAATTTGAACTTATTTGTCGCAACCGATGTCAAATTCGATAATTGGGCATCTTCGGTTTGTGGGTCGACGCGGCGGTGCCCGAGCAGACCCCGCATAGCTGACCCGTAAAAGAGGATATTCGCCGAATATCCTCTTTTACGGGTCCATTTTACGGGGTCTGAGTCTAACCTCACCAGCGCCGGCCTACATATACACTTTTTCACGAACTGCAAAAGACTTTTGCGGGGTCTGTTAGAGATGCTCTCACATCCACAACATTTAATATCCTCTTTTACGGGTCCATTTTACGGGGTCTGAGTCTAACCTCACCAGCGCCGGCCTACATATACACTTTTTCACGAACTGCAAAAGACTTTTGCGGGGTCTGTTAGAGATGCTCTCACATCCACAACATTTAACTCTTCACCTCACAAGCCGTCGGTTTTCTTTCACTATGAAATTGGCTAATGTCTAATTTTGTTTCATGCAACTAATCGATAGCAAACGCAACCATGTGTAGGGCTAAGCTAGGGGTGACACGTAATACCCGCCATCCTTTCCACGTCAACTGCTTATGGTCATCTTGTGGCTGAAATTAAGAAGTTGATGAGAGAGAGGGTGTTTATTCCCTCAAAATTAATTAGGGATCAAAATAGAGTTGCCGATGACTTGGCAAATTATAGTCGTATAGAATATACCACAGCTGTGTGGATGTACCTTGAACCATCATGTATTGAGAATCTTTTGACACTCGACTGTAACTCTCTGAATATGGAATAAAACTCTGTTTTCCGTCGCAGAAAAAAAACTTGTACTCCATTAAAAGAAAAAAAAACTTGTACTCCATAAGAGCCCGGGCTTGCGTATGGCTGCCTGAGGCAATTTGATGGCGACAAAGTAAATTTGAACAGTGCAATGCTATAATTTTGCTACTCACTCCATTAACAAATACTCACTCTGTTTTAAGATAAGTGTTACTGATATAGTATAAAGTTGTACTAAGTCAAGTAGAGTATATTTTTAAAGGGTGTGGCTAGGTCTCGGTCAAGTGGCATAGCATATAAAAAGGAAGAAAAAGTTTAAAAGAGAACTTTTACGGATCTCCGTGCAAGTTCTTCTACTATAACATCGACTAAGACTTGATTAAGTCTCAGTCGACTGATTTAACATTCCTGATTTTTAAAACTCAATTGATTTTCTCAGTCGTTGGACAAATAATTAGCTCGTTGCCGGCCAAGTTAATAATTAGGTGATACATGCGATATGACCCAGGCCGGACAAACGAAGAACAGAATAATGTCAAACAGCAGTAGTACTTACGTACTCCCACATGGGAGTAACAACAATCTAATCATTCACGCAGATACAGTACGGCCAGAACGATCGGCATCAATTATTAGGGCCTCCATGGTTATACTGCACGTGACGCACGTACACCACACACATCAACACAAGCAACGTACTCAATGATACAACACACACGCGCGCACGCAGGCGGCCGAGGCGGGGAGCACACGTACGAGACCCTACTGCTGCTACAGCGCGCGTGGGTGGTAGATAGTAGTAGATGGGCACGGACCGACGGACACACACACACATTGGGTGCATGCATCATGATAGGTCGGTACGAAGCCAGCATGCGTACGGCCAAACGTGGCTACGCGACGGCGGCCGGGACGAAGGGGGTGGCGAGGAGCATCAGCGGGGTGCGGCGGCGCACGCCGAGGCCGGGGGCCTCCTCCATGTCGACCTCGGCCACGCCCTCCGGCAGCGACCAGTCGAAGTGGTAGAGGAGGCCGACGAGGGCGAGCTCCATGCTGGCCAGCCCGTAGTTGAAGCCCGGGCACATCCTGCGCCCGGCGCCGAACGGGAGGAACTCGTAGCTGCTGCCGGTGAAGTCCACGGCGCCGTCCTCGAACCGCTCCGGCCGGAACTCCTCGGCAGCCTCCCAGTACTTGGGGTCCCGCCCGATGGCCCACGCGTTGATGACCACGCGCGACTTGGCCGGGACGGTGTACCCTTCCATGTCGCACTGGTCGATGCTCTCCCGGGGCACCAGCAGCGGCGCCGGCGGGTGCAACCGGAGCGCCTCCTTGATCACCAGCTTCAGGTACTGCAGGTTGCTCGCCTGCAGGTCGGCCTCCGTCACGGCCGCCTTCCCCTTGAACGCCTCCCGGATCTGGGCCTGCAGCTTCTTCATAACCCGCGGGTTGCGCATCAGCTCCGACATCCCCCACTCCATCGCCGACGCCGACGTGCCCGTGCCGCCCGCGAACATGTCGAGGATGATGGCCTTCATCCTGCTGTCGTCCAGGTGGAACCCGAAGCCGCCCTTCTCCTGCAGCCCGATGAGCACGTCCACCAGGTTCTCGTCCACGTTCTCGGTGGCGCCGTTCTTGATCTTCTCGGCGCGGGCGGCCTTCCTCTCGGCGATGATCTCCTCCAGGATGGCGTCCACCGTGGTGTAGATGCCCTGGAGGCTGCGCTTCATGCCGGTGATGGTGGCGAGCATGGTGGTCCACGTCGGGAAGAGGTCGGGGATGTTGAAGCCGCTCGCCAGGCCCACGCCGGACTTGATGGCGGCCATGAACTCGGCCGCGTTCTTCCGCTTCTTCCCGAACGCCGCCCGCGCCACGATGCTGTTGGTGACGCTGTGGAACATGACGCTCAGGTTCACCGGCGTCGACGGCCCAGCCACGCGGATCTGCTCCACCCGCATCATCACCTGCATGTGTGCATGCATGCATCCGTCAACACGAATCGAGCAGACGAAGCAAACACTGTCCATTCATAAGTCTCATCTTGATCGAAATAATTTAGCACAGACTAACACATGTCTAAGTACTTGTGGTGCCAGTATTTAATTTTTTCCACGTGACGCGGTTCTGTGTTACGTAACTTTTCGGCCGTGCTGCTAGGTGTAGCTGTGAACCACTATACTTGACTGCTTGTAAGTTCAATTATTACTCTGGCCTGGCGTCTTTTGTTGCCACGTTCAGATAGTTAATTAACTATTACCTCGTCCTCCCTGATGTGGCGGAAGGAGAGCACGCGCTTGGGGCTGAGGATCTCGGCGGCGCAGAGCTGGCGGAGCTTGCGCCAGTAGTCGCCGGAGGGGGAGAAGAGGATGTCGGCCCACTCGTAGCCGACGATCTCGCCGGCGAGGAGCTTGGGGCGGGTGGCGAAGTTGGTGTCGTGGGTCTTGAGCACCAGCCGCGCCGTCTCCTTGGACGACACCACCAGCAGCGGCGTCTGGCCGAGCTGCAGCATCATGAGCGGGCCGTGCGCGTCCGCCAGGTCCCGCAGCTTGCGGTGCGGCAGCACGTTCAGCAGGTGGTGCATGCTGCCGATCACCGGCAGCTTCCACGGCCCCGGCGGCGCCCTCTCCCGCACCGGGTTCAGGTACACCTTCAGCACCTGCAGCAGGGCCACCGCCACGGCCGCCAGCACCAGCGACTGGACGTAGAGCTCGTCCATGCCTGCGTTACCAAAGCTCGTTGAGCTCACTCACTAGCTCTCCAGCTGCTAGCTAGCTAGGGCTTATCACCAATGATAAGGATGCACTGGTAGAAGCGGTGCTGGTGGTGATTGGTGGTGACTGGTGTGAGTTGCTCTGCAGCTGCTGGGAGCGGGTATATATAGCTAGCAATCCTTGAGGTGTAGGAGTAGGGGCAAGTGGGCGATGTGGGGGGCGAGTTGGCCCGCGTCACGATGGTGACGCAGCCCATGATGCGGGGCCATTAGTTTAGAGCAACATGTTAACTTGGCAACACTGTGTGATGGTTAGTGCAACGTTGTCTTCTCTAAGCTCAACAGTAGTATAGTGTTACTGTAAGTAAGGTCCAATAGACTTATAGACTACCGTCACTACTGTAGTCCGATGGTCCAACCCCAATCTATACTATATGTGGAGTATATGTGCATACGCATGCATCCATATAGTTCCATACTGCAAGTGGAAATGTATAAGCATATAAATTTGAAGACTTTGCATTCTTCGAAAGAATGTGTAAGCATCTTGGAAGTGCATGGGACAAACGTACCAGCTATACAAGAAGGAGCAACATAAACAATTTCCATCATTCTTGACTTACATAATAATCATGCATCATAAGTCATGTTAAAGATGAGCCAATGATGTATAGTAAACCGTAAAACCATGTTATTAGATGATTCTAATGTTGCGCTCTCTACTTCCGTTTGAACCTTGAACCGTTGATGTTGTCGGATGTTGGTGGAGTATTTGACAAAAACTACCACATTAGGGGTTGCCGTCCCATAGAACTACCACATTCAAAAAAGTCTCTGATAACTACCAAATTTTTTTAATTTTGTGACTAAAAACTACCACTTTTGAAAAATGGCCAGTTTAGATGATTTAAACACGTTTATGACACGCGGGACCCACCTGTCAGGCTGACGTGGCGGCCAAGTCAACTCCGTTTATTTTGACCGTTAAGCTGACCGTTATGACAGGTGGGGCCCACACGTCGGTCTCTTCAAAAAAATAAAAACAACTAGGTCCCTATAACTTTTAAAAAAGCAATCAGATCCTTGCAAATTTTATAAAAAAGCAATCATGTCCTTTTCAATTTTTTAGAAAAAGCAATTGGGTCCCTGCCGACGAGCTCGTCGCCGGAGCCGGCTGGCATTGGTCTGGCGAGCTTGAGGGTGTGCCAGCTCCTGCGTGCAGAGCGGCCGAGCTCCAAGTGGTGCATAGCCCCGTTCTGGAGGTGTTGCACGCGACGCGGCAGGGTTGGAGGGTTGCCGCAACCACGGCGGGCAACGCCATGCCCATCCAGCTCCTTCCCGCTACTGCTTGCCACTGCTGCTCCTTCCTGCTGGTTGCTGCTGCTGCTCCTTCTCGCTGCTTGCCACCGCCGCTGCTGCTCCTTTCCCGATGCTGCTGCTTGCGGCTGCTCCTCCTTGCCGGCAAGCAACAATATTTAGAAATTTTTGGTAGTTATCAGTCACTTTTTTGAATGTGGTAGTTCTGTGGGACGACAACCTTTAATGTGGTAGTTTTTTGTCAAATACTCATGTTGGTGCTTTATAATATAAAGTGGGGGAATCCTTTTTCGTTTATGCATGCCCCTAAAAAGCTGCCAACACAATATTTACACTTGCAGTTTTTCCTTCGAGAACACCTCAGAAAATTTATAGTAATTGATACAAAAAAAAGAGATGAGAAACATGCGTGTTTGCAACAGAAATCTACTTTCTCCATTCCATAATATAAGATGTTTTTGCAAGCTATGTTAGCTTGCTAAAACGTCTTTATATTATGGGACGGAGGGAATAAATTATCAGCAGTTCACCCAATGAAATATGCATTTCCATCGACCATCGATCAAATACAGAAGATTAAGAGAGTCTTATGTAACTATTTGATGTTGGCTACGAAGCTTCCAATTTGCACATACATGAATCATATATGTCTCAAGTGGCAACCATGGGCGGCAAAAGGAACTAGCTAGCACACTTTGATTGGCTTCGCCTCATGGAGAGCAGCATCCAACTTGGAGCCTAGCTCCACGGAACCCATCCTTCAGGGAGGAAGGAATCAACGGACCCCCAAACTACAAATCCAGAGAAGACGCAAGAACGGCCACAAAAATGGCACAAGGCCCATGACAACCTAGTAATAGATAAGAGATAAATGATACTATAGCTCATCATCTAGCTCGCTTGGCTAGCTAGAAATCAGGGTGTAGATGATGTCTAGTTCGGCCATCTTCCTGATCCTGTGTATGATCGAGCTAGCTTTTCGTAGGTGACGAACTGACAATCTAAACTCTGTGATATTACTAATGAATGAATTCAAAAACAAATGGAAATAGAAAATGGCAACCCACACGGATAATTTTTTAGAAGAACACCGCATCCCCGACACGCGTATACCACTGCCTGCCATTGGCGCGACCAGCTGAGGCCTGCGCCAGGATTTGGTTCTGATACTCCCATGTCACCGCATGTGCTAAGTGCAGCTGCCTGCAAAGCATTAGTTGCACAGACACTACACACAATGGAGGTACTATGCACCGAGATCGCTGCCGTGGTAAGTACCACGTGTACGCACATGTGTTCACTCGTGACATTTAATCCGGTAGATAATTAAGGAGATACGAGACATACCGCCGAGAACTTAGTAGCGTGGCATCAAGAGTTCTCGTCCCTAATGGCTTTGCGTCACCATCGTGACGTGGGCTGAACCTGTCCCTGATTAAAATCTAGAAAAAATCATATTGTTTGGGAACCCATCGAATACGTGGCAGATTAAGTCAAAAGTGACACAACACTAAGGCCTCATCTGTTTCATATGACAGAAACATCACAAAGATTGGAAAATTATAGTAAGCGAGATCGCATGTATTTCAAATCATATGAATGGGATAAAAAACGAGATCGATGTCATTTGGTTCCGAGGATAGGATTTTTTACCTTTGAATTGAGCTAACGTTTCTTTTCCTTTGGAATATGGATGACATAAATCACTCCCAGGAATAGGATTATGTTCAAGCAAATCAAAGTCTCTAAAGATATTTTTTCTTTCAAAAAGCATATCCTATATAATTACTACAAGTTTCCTATAAACCAAAAGAACCCTAAGAAAGACCCTAAAAGGAATAAAAATACTGGAGGAAGTAATTCTCACAATCTCGGTAAAATACTTACTCGTAACTTTTTTCTACAAATCACACAACATTTGTACTCCAAATCCTAACTACTCCCTCCGTTCATATTAGTTGTCGCTGATTTAGTACAACTTCATACTGAATCAATGACAACTAATATGGAGCAAAGGAAGTACCAAATATGGTTATGAACTTATGATCACTGATTTAAAAATGTGAACCCCTTTCACGCTCAACAACTTCAAATTTATGCTCATGTTTGATCTGAGCTTTTTTTTCAAAACGAAGGCAGAATATTTGCCTTATCCAATAATTAAGCATAAGAAAATTGTCCAGATAATTAATGGAAAACCGAGCGAAAACTATAACAAACCGGTGAGCGGTACACACAGATATCCCACACACACCTTTGCGAAGAGTGCCTCATCGAGCTAGCACACGGGCGTCATCGTCATCAGTTCTCCCCAAATAGGCGTCATCGCAATTCCTAATCCCCGAACAAGCAGCTCCGACTTCACTGTGGACGAACGTCGACCCAACCCTCACCGCAAAGGCTGTGTAGAAACACATGAAGATCTATGTCAGAATTCAGCCACCCACATGAGGGCAGCACAACTACAACTCTGAAGCAGAGATCCAAAGGAGAACTAAGCAAGACTGGCGCCGGCTTTTACTACCAAACAAATGAAACAGCTCTCGATTAAGAACGCCACAGTAGAAAAACAACCATTTGCTGCAAAATTGCCAAATTTACTATCTTTTCTGTGGAGGTTTATATCACATGAGGTATACCTTTTTTTGTTTTTTTATAAAACCTTTGGGATAGCTTGTTTCCTTTTCCGGGCAGCACGTACGCCCAACTCGCATCGAATACGCGGGCTCCAAACTCCTACCATCCGCACGTATCTTATCCTCCCCCGTAGCTTTTGTGTTTAACCAGTTTTTTTTTCTATTTTTGAGTAGATTGTGCTAAACCGGTTTATCTACCGAGGTCTACCTCGCATTGAGAAAAAGATAGCGTGTGCCTGTGTCAGTGTGTGAGAATAAGAGAGAGATGACTCAGTTTTTTGACATGGTAAAAAACATGCTATAACTGAGTCCACGAGTAAATGTGAGTGGGAAAATCGCTTTCACTTCACGTAGTCTCCGGACACAGCCGGCATTCACGGGTAGAGCGCCCGTGTCCGAAAGCGACCGCCGTTGTCTTGCCCAGCGGGTAACCGCCAATTAGCACGGCCCCGGACCCATCAACGGGAAGCCAGGAAGTGCTACAAATATTATACGAAAATGACGACTCACGCGGATTTTTCTGTGAAAACAACATCGCATCGGACAGTAACCATGCATATACACTGACCCTACTGACAGTAACGACTGTCGACCCCGGCGGTTGTCCTGGCATGCGTATACGTGCACCACAGCCTGATCTTGGCGAAACCGGCAGGGGCCTGCGCCAGGATTTGATTCCGATACTCCCATCTCTAGACATGCACGACACGACATGTAGTAAGTGTACAGCTGGTTGCAACGCATTATTCGCGCGGATACATGCAACGGAGGCTATCCATGCATGGTGACCACCGTCCTAGTACGCGCGCACATGTGCTCTCACTCGTGAAATACATTGTGTTTAATCCGATAGTAATATAGTACTACTATTGAGGTGATACGGTACCTTCTGCAAGAGCTTATAATATCGGATTTGCATCAAGACCCCAATGACTTGCATCACCATCGTCAAGTGGCCCAAACCCTGCCGTGCAAAGTTTTTTTATTTTTCGGGAAAATCTCCGATCTATTCTCTTTCAATCATAACAGTATAACGAACACTAAAATAATAAAAAAATTACATTCAAAACCGTACACTACCTAGCAACGACTACAAACACTGAAGCAAGTCGAAGATGCGCCGCCGTGATCGCCCCTCATCGTTGGAGCCAGACAAAACTTGTTGTAGCAGACAGTCGGGAAGTTGTCGTGCTAAGGCCCCATAGGAAAAACGCACTAGAACAAAGCGTAGATTGAAAGGATCGGATCTAAAGACACACGATCGTAGACGAATGACAACCAGATCCGAACAGATCCACCAAAGACAGACCCATCGGCGACACACCTCTACACGCCCACCGCCGATGCTAGATGGACCATCAGAACAAGGGCTAGGCCGGGAGAACCTTATTCCATCTTCAGGGAGCCGCCGCCGTCTCGCCTTTTTGAGTAGGGCATAAACCCTAACAGAACTCCAAGAAGTATCTAAAAACCAAACACTGCCGCTGGCAAGGCCGGGATCCATCGCACCCTCATGGCCCTAAGTCCATCGAAGACGAGACGGACCGGTGACGGCACCAGCGAGAGGCGGAGGGACCCCCTGGAGACCCTGAGCTTTTTGGGGAGAGGAGGCGGCGGCGGCTGCCGTGCAAAGTTTCTTCTTCTTTGCAACTAACCTGTACCACAAGTTCACAAATTAGGGCTCCTTTGGTTTACATGAATTTTATAAAAATTCTGAAGGATACAAATTTTTTACTCTATAAAAATTTCTTTAGAACCCTTTGATTTATAGGAATGGAATTACAATTGGAATCAATTCTTAACATTTCAAAAGAAAAACTATATTAGCCTTGACTCAATAAATAAAAAAACACCCTTCCTTGCGTGTCCATCTGTACCAGCCAAGTTAGAAAAAATCATTCAGTCAGCCAGTCTACGGTCAATCATTCAGACCGTAACCCTGATATGTTTTCATTGATTAGTTTTTCACTGAAAAACAAAAGTGGCCGGCTAGCTTACCTCTGCAAAAGCGTACACGCGGTTCAATTATATGATCGTTCTCCACCGCGTCTAATGACAGGTAGGCAGGTGCAGGATAAGTTAACTCGAACCAATGCCGGCGGATAGTTAGTGAGGCTCCAAGCCAACGACGGGCGGCGTAATGCGGAGTCCGTTGTTGGAGTAATCCAAACATGCCTACGTGGCGTTTTTGGCTTGCATGCCATCTTGCAGTAACATATGTGTCGAGTCCGATTAGCACTAGTTTGAATAGTCTAAGAAGAATAGTACCACGTACGGCAATCATCTCAAATAGTAGTACAAGGTAAAGCAGAAGGCCCTGGTTAGAGATACAAGAGTTGAGAGCAAGAGACGAGCCTAACATCTTGAGATTAAGCAAACCACTAGAAGCAGGAACCTAAACAAGATCCTCACGAACAACTAGGCAACTAAGAAAGCCGAAGCAAAAACAGCAGAAATAGCTTCGGCAAGGGAGCAATACATCAGATCACCAAAAAAAAAACATGCTGGCATCTTTGATCGCCGCAAGGCATGATTCATGTGACCTGTGCATTTCATCCATTTGAAATGGGCAGATATTTGGTGCCTGTGTTTGGACAGTTGGCATCCCACACGCTGTCTATGGACTCTATTCTGAAGATTGACGAAATCATCACAAACACCTTATAGCAATGGGAACATATTATTTCACTAAACGGACATCCCTAAAAAGGCTAAAATAATTCAGAAAAATGTGAGCTTCAGGGGAAGTCTAGAACTTGACCCTGATGGATTGGTTCTACTGCAAGGAACTTAACCATATGAGCTAATGCCAATTTGCGTCCGTGGGCATTTGATGCCACCAAATTTGATCATCCACGATTGGAGTTGCCGTTACAATTTCGGATTTGCATCTCAAGACCCTAATGGCTTGCATAAACATCGTGGCATGGGCCAAACCTGGCCATACAATGTTTTTCTTTTTCCTTTTTTGCTACTAATCCATACCAAGTCTTTTTTGAACACAATATAGATTCAAGCGCTCATATATATGTGCATACACTCATCATTATGAACGCACACACGACCCTACCTCTATAAGCACCTTCAAGAGACCGAGCCAGCATATCACCTGAGATTTACGAAGTCACTGTAGGCGCCTCGTAGTCGATGAGAACGTCTTCATCCACTGAACGCGTATTGCCGGAAATCCTAAAATAAATGCAGGAAAATGGGAGCACCAGGACTTGAACTCTGGTGGGCTGGGGGATACCACTGTACTCCTAACCATCCAACCAAGTTGGTTCGCAATCCATACCAAGTTAAACTCGCCCTTTCCAGCGTGTTCATATGTACCAGCCCAGTTAGAACAGGTGACAACACAACATATTGCAAGGGCCGTTGCGGCAAGTAATAAAAGGCGACATTGTACCACAGTAGCTCAGGGGAGCCCGTGAGCAATGCTAAATACAATATTTGCTTTGTCCTAATACTAATGGTGGTGTTAGAGAGGATGTTCACGGGGAGCTAAACATAGTAATAGAAGCTCTATCGGATACTTATTTGACCTTCCTACCATGATTAGGGTTGACATAAGTGATTGTTTTTAGCATCTTAGAATCTGTCAACTTTTGGAGGGTTGGAGGAAAAAAACACCTCTATATGCATGGCATGGAGGTTTTATTGAAATCGGTAGCTCAAGCAATTCCATCCTATGCTATGTCGGTGTTTAAATTACCAGAAGAAATACAGAAGTCAATTACTGATGAAATTGTTGGGTTTTGGTGAGGAGATAATGAAGAGAAGAAAAAGAGGCACTGGTTTTCTTGGTGGAAGATTCCGAAGAAGAAATGGGGTTTGGGGTTTAAATACCTTCATAATTTTAACCTTCCTATGTTCACAAAATAGTGTTGACGACTACTTTAGAAACAGGACTCTTTCTGTGTGCATGTATTAAGTGCTAAGTTTTATGCAAATGGTAATATTCTGAAGGCTGGGCTGAAGAGAACTTTATAGACTTGGCAGAGCATTGTGGCGAGCATACAAACCTTTAAAGGGGCTGCATATGGTGTGTTTGGTCGGGTTCACAAATCAATATTTGGCGTGACCTCTGGATCCCAACAAGTGTGTCATGAAAACTAATTACACCTAGAGGTGCAACACTTTTGAGAAGGGTTTAAGAGTTGATAGACCCGCACTCCGAAAAGTGGGACGAAGTACTTATCCAGGGTATTTTTTCACCAATGGGTGTACAGAGGATCCTTCAAATTCCACTCAATGTTCAGATGTGGATGTTTTTGTCGCATGGAATTAATTATACCCACTTGGGTAGTAGTACTTCTCAGTTCGGTCAACATACCACAAAGCATCAATTTGGCCAGCGACGGATACGTGTTGATGGGCAGGGCAATGTGCACATTAATACCATCTGGAAGGAAATCCGAGGTCTCAATGTTCCGAGGAAAATTAAGCACTTAGCTTGGAAAGTCTTACATGCTTGGTCGGGGTCGAGGATGTACATCACTGTGTTTACTTGCCGTTGGGCTAGGGATGTAGTATGTACTGAGCTTGGTTTGAAAGAAGTTATCATGAAATCTATTATTGAGGACCGATCCGGCTCGATTACTATGGAGATTATTATTGAGCTACCAACGGTGGAACTTGTGATTGTGGCGGCCCAGTATATCTGGTGGCAGCGTCGCCGATTTGTCAGGGGAGAGCTTGTCCAAACACATGATAGAAAAACATTAACGTTTAAGGTACTTGCTACAAATTACATCAGACAATCAATGCCTAAACGGCCTATCCGAAAATATGTTCACATCTGGAAGAAACCGAGAAAGGGTGTTGTCAAAGTTATGTTTTCTTTTTTGCGAAAATTGTCAAAGTTATGTCGATGCAATGTTTCAGGCGAGAGTGGATTTTCTACTCTCGGGTGTACTACACCCGAGTTCATGAAAAACCATAAAATCAATATCAAACATGATCCAAAAATTCTGAAATTCTGCGACATGAGATATGATCAAATGTTTTAGGTTGTTACCAAATTTCATCCAAAAATAACATTTGAGGAGATCTTGTCAAAAAGCACAAAGTGATGTACACAAAAAATGCAGAAAACATTGACCAGTGATTTAGTTATTTTTGGTGAGAGCTCCTCGAATGTTATTTGTAGATGAAATTTTGCAAGTCTCTAAAACATTTTTTCATGTTTGATGTCAGAAAAAATTCAGAATTTTTGGATTACGTTTGATACGTGTTTTGTCAGTTTTTTGAAAATTCGGATGTAGTACACCCGAATGTGGCCACACCTTTCCGCTTTCACGCTGAAACTCTTTCTAGTGCCACTGGATCTGTAGCTCGTGATGAGCATGGGAACTTCATAGCGGCAGCAACATGGTTCCTACCTCATGTTAGCAGTGTCGATTCGGCTGAGGTGACTGCTATTAGGAACGAGATGTTTCTCGCACCAAAAGCCGGGTGCAACAGTTTGCCCATTGAATCGGATTGCATGCAGCTTCGTCGTGGAGGCAGTACAGCATCCAGACTATTATGTTGGTCTGGATGTAGCTAGTGTTATGGAATGCAAGCAGCTAGTCACGTACCTCGTGGAAGTTTTATACATGCAATGTTATGGCCAAGCAAATGAGGTGGGAAATGGATTGAGATTAGCTAAGAACTCTTTCAACACTAGATCCTCCAGTTTCTGGGACTCTTCGATCGTGACTGTATTTCTCACTTATTTGTAAACGATATGACGATCAGTTGAGGAATAAAGTCTATTTACTGTAAAAAGTAATAAAAGGCGACACACACACCATCTCTGCTTATGCAACTTATTCATTCAGTCAACCAGGCTACCGTCATTCATTCAGACCGTAACCCTGCTGTGTTTCCATTGATTAGTTTCACTGAAAAACAAACTGGCTGGCCAGCTTACCTCTGCAAACGCACAGGCGGTTCAATTATATGAGCGTTCTCCGCCTCGTCTAACGACAGGCAGGCAGACAGGCGCAGAATAAGTTAACAAGACCACCGGCGCATAGCTTAGCTTGACGAGCGCCAAATATTCCGGAGAGTGAACTAATTTTGACTCGCAACAGAAGGCGGTCCGGTTCCCTGTTCACACTTCTGATTTTGTTTTCTACTCTCCACGAGCTGTTCGTTGCGCGTTCCTTTTGAGTTCTCACATAAACTAGCGCAATGCTTACGACAATTAGTACCATCTCTCCGCTAACCTGACAAAAATATGGTGTCGTCTCTCACGTAAGTAGACAACGAAATGCACGTTCTCCTCCACACAGAATTTATATTGTACTGCATGGACTTTCAATATGAAGGAGGTGGGAGACTGAAAGTGCCCTTCTACTCCTGAGCTCATTTGAGCTCGGGATGAACAGTAAATTCCAAAAAAAGAAAAAAATGAAAAAATTCTGAAATTATTTTGGTGCAAATTTTGAGAAATGTTCTCAGTGCTTGTAAATTTTCATCCCGAAATAACGTTCGTGGAAGTCATGAAAAAAACACTCCAAAAATCTTTGAAAAATTGCATTTTTGCAGTGCGGATTTTGTTTTTTTTACCACGACTTTCAAGAATGTTATTACGTGATGAGAATTTCCAAGAACCGAGAACATTTGTGAAAGTTTGCACCAAATTTTTAGAAGATTTTTCAAGTTTTTTGCTATAACTTTTAGTTTTACTGTTCACTAGAGAGCATATGAGCTTGAGACTAGATACTCCGCATCCGTGGGAGACTACCAACATAATTTAGATGGGTCATTTACACTTGTAAATGAAACACTGCAATGGGAAGCAACGTTTTGGTATACATGCTATATGTAAGTCGTCTGAAAATTTATTTTGGATAAGTCAATTTTCTAGACCATTAAATTAAAGATCATAAGGCCGTCCCTCTTTCTTCTTCCTCCTTCAACCATTTTTTTCTTACAAAACCGACTTATCATAAAGGTGTAGTGTCACTCTAATCTAACTGTTCATATTAGCCGGTTTAATTAATCTTCACCGTGGAAGCCTAGAAGTGTGTCTTACTTCTCGGTTAGTGCATTGTGTCCACTTAACGAACATCGTCGAGGAGTCTGAAATAAATCTAGAAAATGCGAGCACCAATACAAAGTCTAGGAGATGAACCCTGATGGGCTGATTCCATCACAAAAAATCTAACCATCTTGGCTACACTTAGTTCACATCTCCCTAATGATTTTGACTCTATACAACACACATGCGGTTGGGTGGTATGATAAAATAAAAATAAACACCCAATATTAATCTGTTGTATGGTAAAAGGGCTTTTTCTATAAATTTAATCAAAGTTTGCAAAGCTTGTTCTTAGAAAACATCTATATGCCCCATCTTAGGAAATCAGATCGGGAGTACAACCCACGGACGTATCTTTACGAAAACATCATCTCGTCGGGTAGTAACCATCCATCCCGGAGGCTGTTTTCGTCCCTGACTTTTGCCGCGCTTTATTAGCCCAGCTAGGTGATGTGCTATGCATGATTTCGATGTACACATCACTAAGTCCCTCTAATTAACTACTCTCTCTGTAAATTAATATAAAAGATCTAAACACTTTTATATTAGTTTATAGAGGGAATACGAGAGTATGATACATGTGCTAAGTACACCTACCTCCAAGTACAGAAGCATTGCATTGTTTAAGAACAGTTCTCCAAGCAGCCAACAGTGCATTATTTGCCCACGCACACGAGGGAGGCGATGCATGGGCGGTGCGTTCCGAAATTGTACTCCCTTGTGAAAAACATTCTGTTTAGTTTAGTGCTTGAGGAGAGACAATACGAATCATAGGCATTATTTGTGTGTGTGTGTGTGTGTGTGTGTGGGTGTGTGTGTGTGTGTGTGTGTCAAAAAGAACAGTGGCAGCTTCGAGTAAGTCTGACTTTTAGACCAGTGACAGATATGAATCATAGGCGTTAATATACAAATCATAGGCATTATTTGCGTATATACTAAAGTTTTGGTATATACATGCGATATGTATGTCGTTTGAAAATTTATTTTGAGTAAATCGATTTTTACATCATTAGATTAAAGATCCAACGGCTGGCCTTCTTTCTTCTTCCTCCAGTTTTCATCCTCCTCCGACCATTCTTCTTCTTACAAAATCGACTTACCATAGAGCTGTAGTGTCAATCCATTCTAACGGTTAATATTAGCCGGTTTAGTTAATCTTCACCATGGAAGCCTGGAAGTGTGTCCTTATTCTCCCTTGATGCATTGTGTCCACTGAACGAACATCATCGAAGAACCCAAAATAAATCTAGAAAATACGAGCATCGATGCTAAGTCTAGGAGTTTAACCCTAATGGGTTGATTCTACCACAAGAAATCCAACCATCTAACTTATGCTTAGTTCACAACTCTCTAAGAATTTGACTCTATACTACACATAACAATAACCCCCCCCCCCCCCCCCCCCTCCAAATATTAACCTGTTGTAGCAAAGCTTGTTTAATAAAAATACCTATGTGCACTATGTTATGGAATCACAGGGGACTACAAACTACCCAACTATATTTACGAAAACATATATCATAGGGTATTTTTCTTTTTGAAAAGGGAATATATTAATGTCATGAAGATAGCAATTACACCCACTCACGAGGAAAATATCTCAAAGAGATCCAGGATGCACGCAGCCAAAAAAAAAACAAAGGCCCGCCATAGTGATCAATTCCTCTCAGCAGCAGCACACAAACCAACACCAAAGACAACACCCGAAAAATATAAAAGATCTTCAAAAGCGACACCTTCAAAAAGAAAACAATGCACAAGCATCGTCGTCGTCGCCCGATCCAAGATCTTAGCTTTTCTCCCTAGAGAAAGTCCGAGCTCTCAAAATAATACCTTCAGCAAGGCAATTGCGAGGCACAACCAATGAAAGTCACACCTTAGGTTTTCATCCTGAAAGTCACGACTCGGCACCTGAGGCGCACCATCAAAAATGAAATCCTTCCGTGCTGCCGCCCCCACTTGTCACTGTTGCTTCTGAAATTTATCTAATAACTAGCTGACTCAATCGCCTTCAAGGCCCCCTCTGCCGGTTATGTACCATCCACCCGGGCCGTTTGTGTCCCTGACTTTTGCCGTCGCTTTAATTTTTTTAAAGGAGGAAGACCCCCGGCCTCTGCGTCTGGGCGATGCGTGCAGCCACTTTATTAATTATTCACAAAAGACCTTACAAAGAAATACAACAATAAGTTGAAAGCCATCATCTAGGCAACATCTGTCCCTACTCCTATTCAGTTGATGAAGAAATATTGATAGTCCGGACCTAATACCACAGGCCTCGCAGCCAGGCCTGCCGTCGCTTTATTTAGCCCGGATAGGTGATGCGCCATGCATGATTTTGATGTACCCACCTCCAAGTACGAAGCACACTGCATTATTTGCCCACGCACACGAGGGAGGCGATGCATCGGCGGTGCTGTCCGTATTACTCCCTTGTGAAACACATTCTGTTCAGTTCAGTGGTTGAGGAGAGACGATACAAATCATAGGCATTATTTGTTTATACAAAAGACCAGTGACAGCTCCGACTGACGTGTGATCCATGAACATCTTGCAAAGTAACAACAAAAAATGGAGTGTGAACAGAGGATCACCGTCGTGTACGTACTTATGCTGCGGGTCAAAATGATTCTTTGGAACATTGCACCCGTCAAGCTAAACTATGAACCGATGGTCAAGTTTATTAAATTATCCAATTCCTGTCTCTTTGTACGAGTGTATATTTGCAGAGGTAAGCTATATACTTAGCTGGCCAAGCCAGATTAGTTTTCACTGAAGCCAACGTCTCGTCCATCGCTGTGGTTTGAACGACTTACGGACTGAATGAGCTACAAAGTGACACGACAGGGGTGGACTATATCTGGGCATATCTCCGACCGGGCCAAAAAAGGCCCGGTGCTAAAAACCCAGGCCCAAGCCCGGCCCAGCCCGGCCATCGGGCCTATGAAATCGTGCCCAAGCCCGAGAAAGCCTAACACAGCCCATTCGGCCCAACTATGACTAAAAACACGTTTTGGCAGGCCCGAGCCTGGTCCGATGGCACACTCGGGGTCAACACGGCCCGGGATTTTCGGGCTGGGTCGGGTCGGGCCGTTCGGGTCGGGCTGCACATGGCCAGGTCTAGTGTGGACTAGGGTGCTGTTTGTATTGTGACTATTTTCGTCACATATTGCTACACTTGTCTTACTTGAGTTGCTCAAATTGTTAGCCATGCTTTGGCTTGCTTAAGAGAATCTTGTCACATTTTTTTGTGTCTATAACATGTGGGATTCTCTTCTTATAAAAATATTCTTGATTTAGGTATGGCTAGAATCATACATCCACCTAACTAAGTCAAACTTGCCTAAAGTAAGATATAATAAAATGTGACAAGATATGGCTAGGAATCAAACAGCCTCTAGATAATACCGCTTTTGTGACGTTGTCTTGCCAACACCTCTACAAAGTATCACACGCTGGAGCCGCGTAGAGGGTATAATTTCCCTGAAAGTTCAGTTCCTTGAAGGTGATTCCAGTTGTTGTCTGATATAGTAACTTTCGTAAGGTACCTTTCGGAGAAAAAGTTTTCTGTAAGGTTTGTGGACTGTATTCTGCACAGGTTCGTCTCTCATGCAAGAGCATCTCCAACATAGTCCATTAAGAAGCTTCCGAAGGCCACAAGAAGCTTCCAAAGAAAAGTTTTTATTTTATTTTAAGTTCTGCTCCTTCAAGTATTTTTTTCCATGTAATCTTCCAAAGGCCACAAGAAGCAGCCGGGGGGCCCATAGCCCCCCACACGCTGCTTGGGCCCCTGGACCTTCGATCCACCGCCTCTCGACGCCCATGACTCTATATATACCGGAAAATACCTCTGGATTTTTTAACCCTAATATTTTATCCTCCGCATCTCTCTGTGATAATCCAACCCGAAGACCTTTTCTGATACTTTGTTGGAGGGGAAATTCTTCATGGTGGTCATCTTCATCAACTTGAAGACCGACATCATCGTCCATGAGTAGTTTTTTTGGACTATGGGTCCATAGCAGTAGCTAGTTGGTTTCTCTCTCATATTTCTCAATACAAAGACCACATGAGCTGCCATATATGATTATGATCTATTTGGTGTAATCTCTTGGTGTGCTTTCTGCAGTGTGATGAATTAACACTTTATGATCAGATTTATCCATGAATATTTTTAGGTCTATTTGGTTTCTTTGCTGCATAACCATTATTCATATATGCTCTCCGGTCTATTGTTCTTTTTGCTTTGGCCAAGTTTGAGGGGTAATCTTCATGAGGGGGTTGTGTATAATATTTGGGTTCAATCTTACAAGTAATCTACCGCAGTAACATAAAGTAGAAAAGACTTGTAGTGTGTTGTTTCCACTAGAGATAAAAATATGATTGTGTATTTTCGTTTGAACACAGGGTGAAGACAATATATCATCTACTTCATGTCATCATATTTACTGCAATACTCTATTTTTAGTTAATACTTTAATATGCAAGCTGGATAGCGGGTGGAGTATTAGTTATAGATGCAGTTGGGTAACGGTCTACAAATATTGGGACGCGATGCTCATATTTTGATTATGCCATGGATAGTCATAATCATAAAAGCTGCAATTTAATCGGTACACAGCTGTAATTTGTTCACCACATAGTGTTTTCTTTTGAAGAGAATCAACTAGTGAACTTATGGATCCCGATCCATCTTCTTTAAATATTCTCTCAACCTCAATCAAACGCTCTTTTTTATTCCTTAATTTTACTTTCTTGTTACAATTAAATCTTTCACACACATGTGCTTTTAATCCTTGTAACTAGTTAAGATAGTGAGACTGGCAACCTCGCTAGTTTTGTTTGGGGCCAAGGCAATTTTGTATTTGTGTGTGTAGGTGATGATCATTGTATGTGTTCCCAAACTCTTGTTGGTTATAAAAATTAAAGTCACCTACTTTAAGGGAAAATTGTTGCTTGCTACAAATACTTGGATTTGGGGCCCACAACTTCCTAGTTCAGAGGAAGTAACAAGCATCCTCAAGGCAGCTGTTACCTTCTGGTAACCAGAGAATCCTATGTTTCCAATGACATCCTTCTTCAAGATGAAGTAGTCATCATAGGCCCGGACACCATTGTAGAGGCGATCGAACACATTTCAAATCATCCGGAATCGACGACGAAAAAAGGACTCGAGTAGCGCATCAAGGACAAATTAGTCATCGATCAACATCATATGCATTCGTGCCTTCTTCCGATTCAGAACTCGATGCCCCTTGAAATTGAGAACATGCTCCTCCGCAAGTTGGCTTCTTCGAGAACCACATGCGTGATCGCCATTTCATTCGCATATTTGTCCCCATCTGACAAGGATAAATCCATGAACTCGGCATAGAAGTACTCTGTGACCCAAATCATCATGTTTGCTTCAAAGTAAACAATAAAAACATCAATAATATTGGATATGGCATTTGGTCGAGTACTTTCCCGACGTGGTATCCACCATGGACGACAATGTGCAGGGGTGTAGGGTACTTGAGCGACGGCCGTACCAAGGGTGGAATGAAAGCGTATGGAAGTCAGCTAGCAGAGGTCCGGCAAGGCATGTGTGACGGAGTGGGTAGTACAATAGCGGCGGAAGTCTCAGACTACGCGGATACACAGCAAGGGTGGAGGGACGGAGTGAGAAAGGCGAGGCTCCAGATGGAGTTTTTATGCGGGCTGGGGTCTGATGTGGTGGTTGTCCAGATGTGTGCAAACCTCCCCCAGGTTTGCTTCTAGTTTGCGGGAATTCGGATGTGCGACTGGTCCGTGGACGTCTCATGATGATGCTGGAGAGCTCAAAGTGTCCGGACCACATGGTACGGATGTTTACGGGAGGTCTGATGCACTGCGTTGGAGATTACCTAACCTTACTTGTGGCAACTCAAGGTCTTACGCATGTCTACAAGTATGATTGCCAATAAAGTTTTTAGCACTGGTCTATTTTATTTTAAGAAACACATTACATATGAAGATGTTTACAAATTCAAGTTTTTACAATCGTTCTATTTTATTTTAGGAAACACATTACATATGAAGATGTTTACAAACACGCACACACATTTTTCATGACAACTCAGAATCTTATGCATGTCTATAGTTATGAGAACCCCTAACTTCGTTCCGTATGATAACACATCTACCATTGAAAATGTTGTCACGGTCAAATTAAAGACATAAAAACCATGCAAAGTGTTTTCTTGCAAAAAAGGGTAAAGATTATACTCCTTCGGTTTCATAATGTAGTGCATATATTGTTTTTTCGAAATGTCAAAGTTTGACCAGGTTTATAAACAAAATTATTTATATCTATGATACGTCTCCGTCGTATCTACTTTTTCAAACACTTTTTCCCTTGTTTTGGACTCTAACTTGTATGATGTGAATTGAACTAACCCGGACTGACGCTGTTTTCAGCAGAATTGCCATGGTGTTATTTTTGTGCAGAAATAAAACTTCTTGGAATGACCTGAAAATCAACGGAGATTATTTTTGGAATACATTAAAAATAATGGAAGAAGAGTCCATGTCAGGGGGCCCACACCCTGTCCATGAGGGTGGGGGCGCGCCTACCCCCTGGGCCCGCCCCTTGCCTCATGGGCCCCCTGACGCTCCACCGACTTCAACTCCAACCCCATATATTCGTGTTCGGGTAGAAAAAAAAAATCAGAGAGAAGGATTCATCGCGTTTTACGATACGGAGCCGCCGCCAAGCCCTAAACTCTCTCGGGAGGGCTGATTTGGAGTCCGTTCTGGGCTCCAGCGAGGGGAATCCGTCATCATCGTCATCATCAACCTTCCTCCATTATCAATTTCATGATGCTCACCGCCGTGCGTGAGTAATTCCATCATAGGCTTGCTGGACGGTGATGAGTTGGATGGGATTTATCATGTAATCGAGTTAGTTTTGTTAGGGTTTGATCCCTAGTATACATTATGTTCTGAGATTGATGTTGCTATGACCTTGCTATGCTTAATGCTTGTCACTAGGGCCCAAGTGCCATGATTTCAGATCTGAACCTATTATGTTTTCATGAATATATGTGAGTTCTTGATCCTATCTTGCAAGTCTATAGTCACCTATTATGTGTTATGATCCGTTAACCCCGAAGTGACAATAATCAGGACCATTACCGGTGATGATCGTAGTTTGAGGAGTTCATGTATTCACTATGTGTTAATGCTTTGGTCCAGTACTCTATTAAAAGGAGGCCTTAATATCCCTTAGTTTCCAATAGGACCCCGCTGCCATGGGAGGGTAGGACAAAATATGTGATGCAAGTTCTTTTCCATAAGCACGTATGACTATATTCGAAATACATGCCTACATTACATTGATGAACTGGAGCTAGTTCTGTGTCACCCTATGTTATAACTATTGCATGATCGATCGCATCTGACATAATTCTCCATCACCGATCCAATGCCTACGAGCTTTTCATATATTTTCTTCTCTTATTTACTTTTTCGTTGCTACCGTTACAATCACTATAAAACCAAAAACTACTACCGTTACAACCACTATCATATTACTTTGCTACTAAATACTTTGCTGCAGATATTAAGTTATCCAGGTGTGGTTGAATTGACAACTCAGCTGCTAATACTTGAGAATATTCTTTGGCTCCCCTTGTGTCGAATCAATAAATTTGGGTTGAATACTCTACCCACGAAAACTGTTGCGATCCCCTATACTTGTGGGTTATCAAGACTATTTTCTGGCGCCGTTGCTGGGGAGCATAGCTGTATTCTTTGAGTCACTTAGGATTTATATCTGTTGATCACTATGAAGAACTTAAAAGATCAAAGAACCAAGATTTTCCCCTCAACTACGAGGGGAGGTAAGGAGCTGCCATCTAGCTCTGCACTTGATTCACCTTCTGTTTTGAGTAAACTTACGAAACCTACACATGCTATTGATTCTGATAGGTCGCATGTTATTGATGATGCCACTTCTTCTTTGCATGATACTTATGATGAAACTACTTCTATGCTTGATACTACTGTGGCGCTAGGTGAATTTCTTGATGAACAACTTGCTAAGGCTAGAGAGAATGAAATTATTGAAATTGATAATATTGATGAAAGTGATGATGAAGATTCTCCCCTAGATATGAATTACTTGTTGTTCCTGAGGGTTATGTTATGGATGAAGAAACTGCTATAGACTTCTTAGCTTACAATGATAGATCTGATCTTAAAAAATTATTAGCTAAGCTTAAAGAAAAGTCTTTGAATGCCAGAATGAAATATGACCCTGCTTTTGCTACTTCACCTATCTTTATTACTAATATGGATTATGATTTTTCTGTCAACCCTAAGATAATTACTTGGTTGAATCTGATCCTTTTTATGGCTATGAATCTTAAATCGTTGTGGCACATCTTACTAAATTAAATGATATACCCACCCTATTCACTAATGATGAGAAAACTCGCTATTACTACATCCTTAAGTTATTTCTGTTTTCATTAAAGGGTGACGCTAAAACATGGTTTAATTCTCTTGATCCTGGTTGTGTGCGTAGTCCCCAGGATATGATTTATTACTTCTCTGCTAAATATTTCCCCGCTCATAAGAAACAAGCTACTTTAAGGGAAATATATAATTTTGTGCAAATTGAATAAGAGAGTCTCCCACAAGCTTGGAGGAGTCTTCTCCGATTACTTAATGCTTTGCCTGATCATCCTCTTAAGAAAAATGAAATACTTGATATCTTTATAATGGACTAGCCGATGCTTCCAGAGATTACCTGGATAGTTGCGCTGGTTGTGTTTTCAGGGAAAGAATTGTTGATCAAGCTGAATTGCTATTGAATAATATGTTGACTAATGAAAATAATTGGACACTTCCTGAACCAACTCCCAAGCCAACTCCGAAGAAAAGGGATATTCTATTTCTCAGTCCTGAAGATATGCAAGAGGCAAAGAAATCTATGAAAGAAAAATGTATTAAAACTGAAGATGTTAATAATTTACCACCTATTGAAGAAATACATGGTCTTAATTTGCCGCCCGTTGAAGAAATATATGGTCTTGATAACCCCACACAGGTAGTAAAGGTAAATTCTCTCTATAGATATGATAAAGCTGGAATCCCGCCTATTAAGTTTGCTAGCCAATGCTTAGATGAGTTTGATAATTTTATGGTTAAACAAGAAGATTTCAATGCTTATGTTGGTAGACAATTGAAACACAATGCTTATATGATTGAACACTTGAGTGATTATATGGCTAGTGTTAAGGGTGAACTTAAACTTATTAGTAAACATGCTTCTATGGTTACCACTCAAGTAGAACAAGTACTTAAGGCTCAGAATGATTTGCTCAATGAATTAAATAATAAGAAAAATGATAATACTGTTAGATTTGTGACAGGAGGTGGTAAAATGACTCAGGAACCTTCGTATCCTGAGGGCCATCCTAAGATAATAGAGCAAGATTCTCAGAGAACTAATATTGATGCACCTAGTCCTTCTAAAAGGAAGAAAACGAAAAAGGATAGGACTTTGCATGCTTCTAGTGAACCTGTTGTTGACACACATAAGAATCCCAATGGTATTTCTATTTCTGATGCTGAAACACAATCTGGTAATGAACTTGAACCTAGTGATAATGTTAATGATAATGTTCATGTTGATGCTCAACCTAGCAATGACAATGATGTAGAGATTGAACCTGCATTTGATCTTGATAACCCACAATCAAAGAATCAACGTTATGATAAGAGAGGTTTTGTTGCTAGGAAGCACGGTAAAGAAAGAGAACCATGGGTTCAGAAACCCATGCCCTTTCCTCCTAAACCATCCAAGAAAAAGGATGATGAGGATTTTGAGCGCTTTGCTAAAATCATTAGACCTATTTTTTTGCGTATGCGTTTGATTGATATGCTTAAAATGAATCCTTATGCTCAGTACATAAAAGATATTGTTACGAATAAAAGAAAGATACAGGAAGCTGAAATTTCCACCATGCTTGCTAATTATACTTTTAAGGGTGGAATACCAAAGAAACTTGAAGATCCAGGAGTACCAACTATACCATGCTCCATTAAAAGAAACTATGTTAAAACTGCTTTATGTGATCTTGGAGCCGGTGTTAGTGTTATGCCTCTCTCTTTATATCGTAGACTTGATTTGAATAAGTTGACACCTACTAAAATATCTTTGCAAATGGCTGATAAATGAACTGCTATACCTGTCGGTATTTGTGAGGATGTGCCTGTTGTGGTTGCAAACATTACTATTTTAACGGACTTTGTTATTCTTCATATTCCCGAGGACGATAGTATGTCTATTATTCTTGGAAGACCCTTTTTGAATACTGCAGGGGCTGTTATTGATTGCAACAAAGGCAATGTCACTTTTCATGTTAATGGTAATGAGCATACGGTACACTTTTCTAGGAAACAACCTCAGGTCCACAGTATCAATTCTATTGGAAAATTTTCAACTATTACTATTGGAGGTTTTGAATTTCCTCTTCCTACTGTCAAGAAGAAATATGATATTCTTATTATTGCGGACATGCATATCCCCATTGAGGTAACCTGTTGTTATTCGAAGATTCTCCGGTTTCATGTTATTCGAAAAGAGTTTGTTAACAAGACTTGATCAACCTTGTCAGTGGATTCCTTTTGATGAGCATGAGATGGATGAATTTAGAAAACACAACTCTCTGTACCCTCTTTTTACTTTCTGTTATTTATATTAAATAAAGCAAAAATAGTATTTTCTGTCTGTTTTCTGAATTATTCATGCAATAAAAAATACGATGAAAATAAAAGTTCTCCAAATGCCCTGAAAATTTAATATGATTTTTTTAGAATATTTGAGAATATCTGGCACTAAGAACACATCAGGGGGAGCCAGCACCAGGCCACGAGGGTCCAGGGCGCGCCCTACCCCCTGGGCGCGCCCCCTACCTCGTGGGCCCCTAGTGGCCCCCCTACACTTATTCCAACCACCACACACTTATACTTCCTCCCCAAAAAATCACCAACCAGCTCAAGAACGATATCGAGCTCATCTTGCTGCCATTTTCGATCTGCTAGCTCAAAGCTCCATTCACAAAACTTCTTTGGGGGATTGTTCTTTGGTATGTGACTCCTCCAATGGTCCAATTAGTTTTTGTTCTAGTGCTTTATTTATTGCAATTTTTTGCTTCTTAGGTGACCCTGTTCTTGAGCTTGCATGTCAAATTTATGTGGTCAAAAGTAGTTTTAATGCATGATATAGTCTCTAGGCACTTGTAGGAGTAGTTGCTATCAATACTGTTGAGTTTGTTTCACTTTTATTTTAAGTTACCAAAAATTTCAGAAATTTTTCAGAGGAAGAAATATGTTTAGGAAAATGTACCAAGGTGGTTCCTCAAGGAAGCAAGGACCCAGGCCCGCAATACGTGAGCCGGACGATGAACTACCAAGGAATGCTCAAGTGCGCCCTTGTGAATGGCCGTCAGAAGACTTCATGGTTCGAGCGGGAATCAAGGAGGAATTTGACGCATATGTGCGTAACGCTGATCTTAAGAACTTCGAGGCAGATAAGTGCCGTCAGTACCACTACCTCACTGATTCCTTTGTGAGAAGGTTTGAATTTTCATCATCACGCAATTCTCAAACTGTCCTGTTTGATCTTTATGATAAATCTTATACCATGGACTTAGAAGATTTTAATACTACTTGTAAACTCCCATAGTGGGGTGATGTTAGTGAGCCTCGCAAATCTAAATATAGACTTTCTTGCTAGTATAACTGTGGGGGAATCTAGGGAAATCACGCATGCTACCATAGGGAGAATTCATTTTCCTGCTATAAATTATTTTGCTCTCTTCATAGGTAGATGCATTAATGGTAAGGATGAAGCATGTCACATGTGTGTCCCAGATCTTAGTGTTCTCAAGAGTGCTGTATTAGGAGATAGACGATATAACTTGGGAGCCATTGTTGCACGTAGGTTGCATAATAATAGGATTACTGGAGATTTCTTTGTTGGAATTTATGCAACCCATTTAGCTAATTTTCTTGAGATACCCATACGCGGATATGATATTGAGTTGCCTCCTGCTTATTTAGATTATGATGCTATGGTTCGTCATCAGTTTGTTGAGAGGAACGATCAGTCCCTCCAGTACCGACTAATCTTTGACAGACGACGCACCTATCATGTCTCTCTCCCTGCTCCTGCTTTCTTTGACTTTCAGGCAAAAGGGAGATATGTTATAACCAGGGAGGAGGCGCACGAGTACGAGAGGAGGACGAAGGCAGCCCGCCTCCAAGCTGCAGCCCTTCGGGCAGTAGCTGATGCATGTCGGTACGACCCCAGCTTCAACTTCGGATATCCACCAGGCCATCCATGGGCATAGACCAACTTAAGCCAAAAGCCTAAGCTTGGGAGAGTACGCATTTCTCACCGACATTACATTCATGTTCACACACTCATGCCAGTTGTCGGTGCTCATACTTTTTCATTGTATCATCCATGCTAGTTTAATTTCTTTTTAAGCTTTCTTCTTGTGAGTTTGAAAAACCTTAAGAATAACCAAAAAAAATTAGTTGTAACTTTTAGCTAGTTTACTTCGCATGCCTGTAGTAGTAGTAATTAAAAGAAAACCCAAAAAGATTTCTTGTTCTTCTTTTGCTTGTTGGGAGCTTTCCCGTGTAAATAGTTTTATTTATTTCTTTTTCCTTGGGGGTCGAAAGGAGAAGACCATGATTAAAATGTTAAAGTGGCTCTCATATGCATTATTGTTGATCTAACAAAGAGCCCATATTACCTTGTCTTCTCCCATGAATTGAATGCTTGCAGATTCCAGCTTAGTCCAATGCATGTGCACTATTATTATTATCCACACTATTCGGTCGTGCAAGTGAAAGGCAATAATGACGATATATGATGAACTGATTGAGATGAGAAAAGATGGTATGAACTCGACCTCTCTTGTTTTTGTAAATATGATTAGTCCATCGTTCCTGATTCAGCCTATTATGGAAGAAACATGTTTGCAATGACAACTAGAGATTGTAGTTGCTTATGCCATGCTTAATTAGCTAGGAGTTTATAATGGTTTACCTTGCGTTCCAACATGCTATTAAAATGGTTGTGATGTGGTATGATGGGGTGGTATCCTCCTATGAACGATTCGAGTGGCTTGCCTTGGCACATGTTCACGCATGTAGTTGAAACAAAATCAACATAGCCTCTATGATATTTATGTTCATGGTGAATTATATCCTACTCATGCTTGCATTCGGTGTTGATTAATTTTAATGCATGTTCATGACTGTTGTCGCTCTCTAGCTGGTCGCTTCCCAGTCTCTTTCTAGCCTTCACCTGTACTAAGCGGGAATACTGCTTGTGCATCCAATTCCATAAACCCCAAAGTTATTCCATATGAGTCTACCATACCTACCTATATACGGTATCTACCTGTCGTTCCAAGTAAATTTGTATGTGCCAAACTCTAAACCTTCAAATAAACATTCTGTTATGTATGCTCGAATAGCTCATGTATCAACTAGGGTTGTCTATATCTTCCATGCTAGGCGGGTTATTCTCAAGAGGAGTGGACTCTGCTCCTCACTCATGAGAAAATGGCTGGTCACCGGGATGCCCAGTCCCATGCTCAAATCAAATCAAAATAATTGCAAAAAAAACTCCCCCAGGATTGTTGTTAGTTGGAGGCACTCGTTGTTTCAGGCAAACCATGGATTAATGCTTGTTGGTGGTGGGGAGTATAAACTTTACCATTCTGCTTGGGAACCGCCTATAATGTGTGTAGCATGGAAGATATCGAGATCTCTCGGTTGTTATGTTGACAATGAAAGTATACCTCTCAAAATATTATTCATCTCTATTTCGAAATCGAGCTCTGGCACCTCTACAAATCCATGCTTCCCTCTGCGAAGGGCCTATCCATTTACTTTTATGTTGAGTCATCATCCTCTTATTAAAAAGCACCAGTTGGAGAGCACCGCTGTCATTTGCATCCATTACTATTAGTTTACATTGAGTATGACTTGACTGGATCTCTTTTACCATGAATTACAATGTCTAGTCAGTCCTTGATCTTTAAAGGTGCTCTGCATTTATGTTTTGCGATCTTAGAAAGGGCTAGCGAGATACCACCTTGTTATATCATATTATGATTGTTTTGAGAAAGTGTTGTCATTTAAGATTTATTATTATTGCTTGCTAGTTGATTATGCCATTGATATGAGTAAACATGAGACCTAAATGTTATTGTGAATATGGTTAGTTCATAATCTTTGCTGAAAACTTGAATGATGGCTTTACATATTTACAACAACAAGAGCAAACAAAGTTTGTACAAGTTTTTCTTTATCACTTTCAGTTTATCAACTGAATTGCTTGAGGACAAGCAAAGGTTTAAGCTTGTGGGAGTAGATACGTCTCCGTCGTATCTACTTTTCCAAACACTTTTGCCCTTGTTTTGGACTCTAACTTGTATGATTTGAATTGAACTAACCCGGACTGACGCTATTTTCGGCAGAATTGCCATGGTGTTATTTTTGTGCAGAAATAAAAGTTCTTGGAATGACCTGAAAATCAACGGAGATTATTTTTGCAATATATATTAAAAATACCGGAATAAGAATCCACATCAGGGGGCCACACTCTGTCCACGAGGGTGGGGGCGCGCCTACCCCATGGGCGCGCCCCCTGCCTCATGGCCCCCCTGACGCTCCACCGACCACAACGCCAACTCCATATATTCGTGTCCGGGGAGAAAAAAAAATAGAGAGAAGGATTCATTGTGTTTTATGATACGGAGCCGCCGCCAAGCCCTAAACTCTCTCGGGAGGGCTGATCTGGAGTCCGTTCGGGGCTTTGGAGAGGGGAATCCGTCGCCATCATCATCATCAACCTTCCACCACCACCAATTTCATGATGCTCACCACCGTGCGTGAGTAATTCCATCGTAGGCTTGCTGGACGGTGATGGGTTGGATGAGATTTATCATGTAATCGAGTTAGTTTTGTTAGGGTTTGATCCCTAGTATCTATTATGTTCTGAGATTGATGTTGCTATGACTTTGCTATGCTTAATGCTTGTCACTAGGGCCCAAGTGCCATGATTTCAGATCTGAACCAATTATGTTTTCATGAATATATGCGAGTTCTTGATCCTATCTTGCAAGTCTATAGTCATCTATTATGTGTTATGACCGTTAACCCCGAAGTGACAGTAATCGGGACCATTACCGGTGATGACCGTAGTTTGAGGAGTTCATGTATTCACTATGTGTTAATGCTTTGGTGCGGTACTCTATTAAAAGGAGGCCTTAATATCCCTTAGTTTCCAATAGGACCCCGCTGCCACGGGAGGATAGGACAAAAGATGTCATGCAAGTTCTTTTCCATAAGCATCTATGACTATATTCGGAATACATGCCTACATTATATTGATGAACTGGAGCTAGTTCTGTGTCACCCTATGTTATAACTATTGCATGATCGATCGCATCTGACATAATTCTCCATCACCGATCCAATGACTACGATCTTTTCATATATTGTTCTTCGCTTATTTACTTTTTCGTTGCTACTGTTACAATCACTATAAAACCAAAAACTACTACCGTTACCACTACTATCATATTACTTTGCTACTAAATACTTTGCTGCAGATATTAAGTTATCCAGGTGTGGTTGAATTGACAACTCAGCTGCTAATACTTGAGAATATTCTTTGGCTCCCCTTGTGTCGAATCAATAAATTTGGGTTGAATACTCTACCCTCGAAAACTGTTGCGACCCCCTATACTTGTGGGTTATCAATCTACAATACCAAAAATATAAAATGTAAATGTTGTATGTTTGACATTCTAGATGTAAATGTTTTTCTGCACAAACTTGGTCAAAGTTTGTGAGGTTTTACCTTTAAAATAATATATATGCACTACATTATTGAACGCAGGGAGTATATTAAGGAACAAAAACTCTTATAAAAACACTCCCACATAAAATGAAAAATACATCCAAATACTTGAAGGTGTCGAAGTCTTCTTCTTCTTCTTCTTCTTCTTCTTCTTCTGCATCATGCATCCACCGATCATGTGCTTGAGAAAAGCTTGTTGTCATCTATGGGCCTCCTTATTAGTGTAGCAAACTTGTTAAACCGAGGAGCTTATAGAAACCTTGCCAAGTTCCTATTGCATGCTGAAGTTACCTATAAAATTGGGGAGTTGGTGGAGTTAGAAACATGGTGTATTCCCCACAGCCAATGACAGTGTTACGGTCCAAATGTGTCTCACCTCTCTGGTTATTGGCCAAAGTATGCTGGCCCGAGGCTGGCCCATGGGCTCTATAGAAGGAAAATTCCGAGAACTTCTCATTGAAGATAAGGAAGTCGGGTGCTACTTGTGAGCTGTGTTGGGATTTTCTCGACAAGGAGAGGATAAAGCAGTACATTAGAGATAAGTATTTCCCTTAGTTAAGAATCAAGGTTATCAATCTAATAGGATAAGCACATAGAACCTCGTTAGCAGCTGCTGCACACAGAAAAACAAATACTTGCACCCAATGCAAACAAGGGGGTTGCCAATCCCCTTGGTGGTTACTGGCAAGGAATAAATCTCTTAGTGGTAGGTAATAAGATAAATTGCAAAGCATAATAAAAGAAACAAAATTGCAGCAATGTATTTTTGTGTTTTTATATATGATAAAAGTAGACCCGAGGGCCATAGTTTTCACTAGAGGCTTCTCTCTCGAGCACATAGCATACGGTAGGTGAACAAATTACTGTTGGGCAATGGATAGAAAAGTGCATAGTTATGACGATATTCAAGGCAATGATCATGTATATAGGCATCACGTCTGAGACATGTAGACTGACTTGTGCCTGCATCTACTACTATTACTCCACCAATTGACCGTTCACTACTATAGGTTGCTGCTAACGCGACACTACGATCAGAGACCCTTCGACGAAACTATGTGCGATGCCATAATTGCAAACGGTGGTGTAAAAAAATTGTCAAAAAAGGTGCAAAATGTTTGCGATGGAGGATGCATCAAACACGGTTTAGATTTTTGTTGCGTGTGCGATACAAGGCATACGGTTTAGCTCAATTAACTGTTTGCGATGAGGAGGAACAAAAGAAACGGGCAGCCAGATGAAGGTGTGTGCCATATACAGCATACGGTTCACTCGGATTAACTGTTTGTGATTAGGCAACACAAAAGAAACGGGTAGCCAGATGTAGGTGTGTGCGATATATGGCATGCGGTTCACTCTGATGAACTGTTTGCGTTGAGACAAGATAACAGAAATGGTTCAATATAAAAAGATGTGTGTGATACGCGACAAACAGGTTTGTAAACAGAAATGTGTGCGAATACCGATAATAACAGAAATGGTTCCCTAGTGTGGTTCGTGTTCATCTGATCATCATTCCTTCTTGTGCTAGCTTGATGTTCCTTCTATGCTAAGTTTCCATTAATTGATGGTGTTTTATGAACACGCTACCGTTTCTCGTCATTTCCTCACCTGTTTCCCGCCATCCAGCGATATTGCGCATAGGCGGCGTGCGACGCATAGAGGCGACAAGTGCAGCCTGTAGCACATCCACCTTTTCCAAGCATGTCAACCCACCAAAGCGCCGCATCTACCATCAACCTCTCTTACGAGGAAAATGAGCAGGCACCATGGCCCATCAAGGCCGAGGCTCTCCCTGGCAATGCGATGGATGACACCATGATGCGCGTCATCGCCAGGGTTGAGCAGACCTTTAGTGCATGGCGCTTGAGCGCCGCGGATCTAGATAGGCATGTCAGCATCGACAGGCTGTAGCTCGCCACACAACATAATCGATGGCGTGCCGTAGAGCAAGCTAGGCGCATCTGCGCCTGTAGGCTGCGGCTCGCCACATGGCGAGATTGTTCGAGCGCCGCTGAGCGAGAGGAGCGACGCGCCGCACAGCAAGAGCGGATCCATAGACGCTTGCCTATTGTCGACACGGTGTCGTAGTTGGGTACACGTCCGGTCAGTACCCCCATTCCTGGCCAGGAGTGGGCAGAGGCCCTCACCGTCGTACTTGCACCAGAGGCCGGCCGCACCGTACTTGCACTAGATGCTCGCCGCGCCGTTCGCATGGGTGCCGCCGTTCTCCTTGTCCCCGGCCCGCTAGATGCCAACGCGCTAGTCCGTAGGCTCGACTGCCTCCTTGGCCCAGGTGTCCACCTGGGCACAATAGAGGAACATGGCAGTCGCATCCTTGAGCTGGTGATCTCCGATGAAATAGCCAACTTGGAGCTCAATATTGCGCTCCAGATGTACCGCGAGCGTGTCGACCGCTTGGACTTGGAGCTCAAGATGGCAGTCTCATCGTAGTCAACTCCTTGAACTTGTCGGAAAACATCTTAACGACAAGTCGAGCTTTCTTAATGGTGATACTTACCACCATTGTCCGTCTTTCTTTTAAAATCCATATGTACCCAACAGCCTTATGACCATCAAGCAGTTCTTCCAAAGCCTACACTTTTTTTTCATACATGGATCCTCTCTCGGATTTTATGGCCTCGAGCCAATTTTTGGAATCCGGGCCCACCATCGCTTCTCCATAGCTCGTAGGTTCATTGTTGTCTAGCAACATGACTTCCAAGACAGGATTACGTACCACTCTGAAGTAGTACGCATCCTTGTTGTCCTACGAGGTTTGGTAGTGACTTGATCTGAAGTTTCATGATCACTATCATAAGCTTCCACTTCAATTGGTGTAGGTGCCACAGGAACAACTCCCTGTGCCCTGCTATACACTGGTTGAAGTGACGGTTCAATAACCTCATCAAGTCTCCACCATCCTCCCACTCAATTCTTTCGAGAGAAACTTTTCCTCGAGAAAGGACCCGATTCTAGAAACAATCCCTATTGCTTTCGGATCTGAGACAGGAGGTACACCCAACTATTTTGGGTACTCTATGAAGATGCATTTATCCGCTTTGGGTTCGAGCTTATCAGCCTGAAACTTTTTCACATAAGCGTTGCAGCCCCAAACTTTTAAGAAATGACAGCTTAGGTTTCTCTAAACCATAGTTCATACGGTGTCATCTCATCGGAATTACGTGGTGCCCTATTTAAAGTGAATGTGGTTGTTTCTAATGCCTAACCCATAAACTATCGTGGTAATTCGATAAGAGACATCATGGTATGCATCATATCCAATAGGGTGCAGTTATGATGTTCGGACACACCATCACACTATGGTGTTCCAGGCTGTATTAGTTGTGAAACAATTTCCACAATGTCTTAATTCTGTGCCAAACTCATAATTCCGATATTCATCTCTATGATCATATCATAGATATTTTATTCTCTTGTCACGACGATCTTCAACTTCACCTTGAAATTACTTGAACCTTTCAATAATTCAGACTTGTGATTCATCAAGTAAATATACTTAGCCTCTAGTCAAATCATCTGTGAAGTAAGAATATAACGATATCCACTACATGCCTCAGAACTCATTGGACTGCACACATCAAGATGTATTACTTCCAACAAGTTGCTTTCTTGTTCCATCTTACTGAAAACGAGGCCTTTCAGTCATCTTGCTCATGTGGTATGATTTGCATGTCTCAAGTGATTCAAAATCAACCGAGTCCAAAGATCCATCAACATGGAGCTTCTTCATGCGTTTTATACCATTGTGACTAAAATTGCAGTGCCACAAGTATGTGGTACTATGATTACTATCTTATATCTTTTGGCATGAACATGTGTATCACTACAATCGTGATTCGATAAACCATTCATTTTAGGTGCAAGACCATTGAAGGTATTATTCAAATAAATAGAGTAACCATTATTCTCCTTAAATGAATAACCGTATTGCGTAAACATAATCCAATCATGTCTATGCTCAACGCAAACACCAAATAACACCAATCCCGATGGTAAACGGAGCGTGCGATGCTTGATCACATCAACCTTGGAAACACTTCCAACACATATCATCGTCTCACCTTTGACTAGTCTCTGTTTATTCCGTAGCCTTTCATTTCGAGTTACCAACACTTAGCAACCGAACCGGTATCTAATACCCTGCTGCTACTAGGAGTACTAGTAAAGTACACATTTAATATAATGTATGTCCAATACATACTTCTTTCAACCTTGCCAGCCTTCTCATCTACCAAGTATCTAGGGTGGTTCTGCTTCAGTGACCATTCCCCTTATTACAGAAGCACTTAGTCTCGGGCTTGGGTTCAGCTTTGGGTTTCTTCATTAGAGAAGCAACTGATTTGTCATTTCATGAAGTATCCCTTTCTTGCCCTTGCCCTTCTTGAAACTAGTGGTTTTACTAACCATCAACAATTGATGCTCCTATTTGATTTCTACTTTCGTGGTGTCGCGAATAGCTCAAGGATCATCATATCTATCCCTGATATGTTATAGTTCATCACGAAGCTCTAGTAGCTTGGTGGCAGTGACTTTGGAGAACCATCACTATCTCATCTGGAAGATCAACTCCCACTCGATTCAAGCGATTGTAGTACTCATACAATCTGAGCACATGCTCAACGATTGAGCTTTCCTGCTTAGTGTCCAGGCTTAAGAAACTTGTCAAAGGTCTCATACCTCTTGACGTGGGCACTAGCCTGAAATCCCAATTTCAGTCCTTGGAACATCTCATATGTTCTGCGATGTTTCAAAAACATCTTTGGTGCCTCAATTCTAAACCATTTAGCAGTACACACTGAACTATCATGTACTCATCAAAACGTGTATGTCAGATGTTCGCAACATCCACAACCGACGTTCGAGGTTCAGCTCACTGAGCGGTGCATTAAGGACATAATCCTTCTGCACAGCAATGAGGACAATCCTCTGTTTACGGACCCAGTCCGCATAATTGCTACTATCAACTTTCAAATAAATTTTCTCTAGGAACATATCTAAAACAGTAGAACTAAAGCGTAAGCTACGACATAATTTGCCATGTCCTTTTGACTATGTTCGTGATAATTAAGTTCATCTAAATATTTAATGAACTCCCACTTAGATAGACATCCCTCTAGTCATCTAAGTGATACATGATCCGAGTCAACTAGGCCGTGTCCGATCATCACATGAGACGGACTAGTCATCATCGGTGAACATCTTCATGTTGATCGTATCTTCTATACGACTCATGTTCGACCTTTCGGTGTTCCGCGTTCCGAGGCCATGTCTGTACATGCTAGGCTCGTCAAGTCAACCTAAGTGTATTGCGTGTGTAAATCTGGCTTACACCCATTGTATTCGAACGTTAGAATCTATCACACCCGATCATCACGTGGTGCTTCGAAACAACGAACCTTCGCAACGGTGCACAGTTAGGGGGAACACCTTTCTTGAAATTATTGCGAGGGATCATCTTATTTTAGCTACCGTCGTTCTAGGAAAATAAGATGTAAAACATGATAAACATCACATGCAATCAAATAGTGACATGATATGGCCAATATCATTTTGCTCCTTTTGATCTCCATCTTCGGGGCGCCATGATCATCATCGTCACCGGCATGACACCATGATCTCCATCATCACGATCTCCATCATCGTGTCTTCATGAAGTTGTCTCGTCATCTATTACTTCTACTACTATGGCTAACGGTTTAGCAATAAAGTAAAGTAAATACATGACGTTTATGTTGACACGCAGGTCATAAATAAATTAAGACAACTTCTATGGCTCCTGCCTGTTGTCATACTCATCGACATGCAAGTCGTGATTCCTATTACAAGAACATGATCAATCTCATACATCACATATATCATTCACCACATCCTTTTGGCCATATACATCACACGGCATATGCTGCAAAAACAAGTTAGACGTCCTCTAATTGTTGTTGCAAATTTTTACGTGGCTGCTATAGGTTTCTTAGCAAGAACGTTTCTTACCTACGCAAAAACCACAACGTGATATGCCAATTTCTATTTACCCTTCATAAGGACCCTTTTCATCGAATCCGATCCGACTAAAGTGGGAGAGACAGACACCCGCTAGCCACCTTATGCAACTAGTGCATGTCAGTCGGTGGAACCTGTCTCACGTAAGTGTACGTGTAAGGTCGGTCCAGGCCGCTTCATCCCACGATGCCGCCGAATCAAGATAAGACTAGTAATGGCAAGTAAATTGACAAAATCGACGCCCACAACTACTTTGTGTTCTACTCGTGCATAGAAACTATGCATAGACCTAGGTCATGATGCCACTGTTGGGGAACGTAGCAGAATTTTAAAATTTTCTACGCATCACCAAGATCAATCTATGGAGTCATCTAGCAACGAGAGAGAGGAGTGCATCTACATACCCTTGTAGATCGCGAGCGGAAGCGTTCAAGAGAACGGGGTTGATGGAGTCGTACTCGCCGTGATCCAAATCACCGATGACCGAGCGCCGAACGGACGGCACCTCCGCGTTCAACAAACGTACGGTTGGGGAAGACGTCTCCTCCTTCTTGATACAGCAAGGGGGAAGGAGAGGTTGATGGAGATCCAGCAGCACGATGGCGTGGTGGTGGAAGCAGCGGGGATCTCGGCAGGGCTTCACCAAGCTCAGCGAGAGGGAGAGGTGTTACGAGGGGAGAGGGAGGCGCCAGGGGCTAGGGTGCGGCTCCCATGCACCTCCCCACTATATATAGGGGTGGAGGGGGCTGGTTTCTTGCTCTCCAAGTCCATTGGGGCGTTGGAAAAGGTGGGGGAAAGAAATCCCATCATTTCCCTTCCCCGCTGATTGTTATCCCCCTTTTTAGGGATCTTGATCTTATCCCTTCGGGATATGATCTTATTCCTTCTAAGGGGGGATCTTGGTGCGCCTTGACCAGGGGTGTGGTGCCTTGCCCCCACTACCCACGTTCATGTGGGTCCCCCCATGCAGGTGGGCCCCACTCCGGAACCTTCTAGAACCTTCCCGGTACAATACCGAAAAATCCCGAACATTTTCCGGTGGCCAAAATAGGACTTCCTATATATAAATCTTTACCTCCGGACCATTCCGGAACTCCTCGTGACATCCGGGATCTCATCCGGGACTCTGAACAACTTTCGGGTTACCGCATACTAATATCTCTACAACCCTAGCGTCACCGAACCTTAAGTGTGTAGACCCTACGGGTTCGGGAGACATGCAGACATGACCGAGACGACTCTCCGGTCAATAACCAACAACGGGATCTGGATACCCATGTTGGCTCCCACATGTTCCACGATGATCTCATCAGATGAACCACAATGTCGAGGATTCAATCAATCCCATATTCAATTCCCTTTGTCAAGCGGTATTGTACTTGCCCGAGATTCGATCGTCGGTATCCTATACCTTGTTCAATCTCGTTACCGGCAAGTCTCTTTACTCGTTCCGTAACACATCATCCCGTGATCAACTCCTTGGTCACATTATGCACATTATGATGATGTCCTACCGAGTGGGCCCATAGATACCTCTCCGTCACACGGAGTGACAAATCCCAGTCTCGATTCGTGCCAACCCAACAGACACTTTCGAAGATACCCGTAGTGCACCTTTATAGCCACCCAGTTACGTTGTGACGTTTGGCACACCCAAAGCATTCCTACGGTATCCGGGAGTTGCACAAGATCATGGTCTAAGGAAATGATACTTGACATTTAGAAAAGCTTTAGCATACGAACTACATGATCTTTGTGCTAGGCTTAGGATTGCGTCTTGTCCATCACATCATTCTCCTAATGATGTGATCTTGTTATCAACGACATCCAATGTCCATGGTCAGGAAACCGTAACCATCTATTGATCAACGAGCTAGTTAACTAGAGGCTTACTAGGGACATGGTGTTGTCTATGTATCCACACATGTATCTGAGTTTCCTATCAATACAATTCTAGCATGGATAATAAATGATTCTCATGAACAAGGAAATATAATAATAACCAATTTATTATTGCCTCTAGGGCATATTTCCAACATATAAGAGCGTGTTCTTCTAGTTCCTATGAAAATGATGAAGATCTAAAAGTTATTGATGTGTCCCCTATTAAATCTTTGTTTTTCAATAAGAATCTTGATAATGATGGGACTGAATATGATCCACCTTTACCTAGAAGGCATTCCAAGAATTCGGAATTTTTTGATCTTGATGCTAAAATTGATAAAAGTGGGATTGAAGAAATTAAAACCCTAGATGTTGCTAAACCCACTATTATGGATTTCAAGGAATTTAACTATGAAAATTGCTCTTTGATTGACTGTATTTCCTTGTTACAATCCGTTCTAAATTCTCCTCATGCTTATAGTCAAAATAAAGTGTTTACTAAACATATTGTTGATGCCTTGATGCAATCTTATGAAGAAAAACTTGAATTGGAAGTTTCTATCCCTAGAAAGCTTTATGATGTGTGGGAACCAACTATTAAAATTAAAATTAAAGATCATAAATGCTATGCTTTATGTGATTTGGGTGCTAGTGTTTCCATGATTCCAAAGACTTTGTGTGATTTGTTAGGTTTCCGTGATTTTGATGATTGTTCTTTAAATTTGCACCTTGCGGATTCCACTATTAAGAAACCCATGGGAAGAATTAATGATGTTCTTATTGGTGCAAATAGGAATTATGTGCCCGTAGATTTTATTGTTCTTGACATAGATTGCAATCCTTCATGTCCTATTATTCATGGTAGACCTTTCTTTAGAACGATTGGTGCAATTATTAATATGAAGGAAGGAAATATTAGATTACAATTTCCATTAAGGAAAGGCATGGAACACTTTCCTAGAAATAAAATTAAATTACCTTATGAATCTATTATGAGAGCCACTTATGGATTGCCTACCAAAGATGGCAATACCTAGATCTATCCTTGTTTGTTATGCCTAGCTAGGGGCGTTAAACGATAGCGCTTGTTGGGAGGCAACCTAATTTTATTTTTATTCCTTGCTTTTTGATCCTGTTTAGTAATAAATAATTTATCTAGCATGTGTTTTGTTTGTGTTTTTTGTGTTTAATTAGTGTATGTGCCAAGTAGAACCGTTGGGAAGACTTGGGGAAAGTCTTGTTACACTTGCTGTAAAAAACAGAAACTTTAGCTCTCACGAGAACTACTGCCATTTTTATTTGGAAAGTGATATTTAGTTAATTATTTTTGAATATGATTAATAGATAAATTCCTCACGTCCAGAAATTTATTTTAGAATTTTTGGGGTTCCAGATCTTGCGCTAGCTACATATTACTACAGACTGTTCTGTTTTTGACAGATTCTGTTTTTCGTGTGTTGTTTGCTTATTTTGATGAATCTATGGCTAGTAAAATAGTTTATAAACCATAGATAAGTTATAATACAGTAGTTATAACACCAATATAAATAAAGAATGAGTTCATTACAGTATCTTGAAGTGGTCTTTTATTTTCTTTCGCTAACGGAGCTCACGAGATTTTCTACTTTAAGTTTTGTGTTGTGAAGTTTTCAAGTTTTGGGTAAAGATTTGATGGATTATGGAACAAGTAGTGGCAAGAGCCTAAGCTTGGGGATGCCCATGGCACCCCCAATATAATCTAAGGACACCTAAAAGCCAAAGCTTGGGGATGCCCCGGAAGGCATCCCCTCTTTCGTGTACTTTTATCGGTAACTTTACTTGGAGCTATATTTTTATTCGCCACATGATATGTGTTTTGCTTGGAGCGTCTTGTATGATTTGAGTATTTATTTGTTAGTTTACCACAATCATCCTTGATTTACACACCTTTTGAGAGATCCATATATGATTTGGAATTTGTTAGAATACTCTATGTGCTTCGCTTATCTCTTTTGAGTTGTATAGTTTTGCACTATTACTTCACTTATATCTTTTAGAGCACGGTGGTGGATTTGTTTTATAGAAACTATTGATCTCTCATGCTTCACTTAGATTATTTTGAGAGTCTTAAATAGCATGGTAATTTGCTTAAAATCCTAATATGCTTGGTATACAAGATTAATAATAAAACATTCTTATGAGTGTGTTGAATACTATGAGAAGTTCGATGCTTGATAATTGTTTTGAGATATGAAGATGGTGATATTAAAGTTGTGCTAGTAGAGTAATTGTGAATTTGATGAATACTTGTGTTAAAGTTTGTGATTCCCGTAGCATGCACGTATGGTGAACCGTTATGTGATGAAGTCGGAGCATGATTTATTTTTTGATTGTCTTCCTTATGAGTGGCGGTCGGGACGAGCGATGTTCTTTTCCTACCAATCTATCCCCCTAGGAGCATGCGCGTAATACTTTGCTTTGATAACTTGTAGATTTTTGCAATAAGTATATGAGTTCTTTATGACTAATGTTGAGTCCATGGATTATACGCACTCTCACCCTTCCACCTTTGCTAGCCTCTCTAATACCGCGCACCTTTCGCCGGTATCATACACCCACCATATACCTTCCTCAAAACAACCACCATGCCTACCTATTATGGCATTTCCATAGCCATTCTGAGATATATTGCCATGCAACTTTCCACCGCTCCGTTTATTATGACACACTGCATTATTGCCATATTGCTTAGCATGATCATGTAGTCGACATCGTATTTGTGGCAAAGCCACCGTTCATAATTCTTTCATACATGTCACTCATGAGTCATTGCATATCCCGGTACACCGCCGGAGGGATTCATATAGAGTCATATTTTGTTCTAAGTATCGAGTTGTAATTCTTGAGTTGTAAGAAAAATGAAAGTGTGATGATCATCATTATTAGAGCATTGTCCCAGTGAGGAAAGGATGATGTTGACTATGATTCCCCCACAAGTCGGGATAAGACTCCAGAAGAAAAATAAAGAGAAAGAAAAGAGGCCATAAAAAAGAGAGAAGGCCCAAATAAAAAAAAATGAAAAATGAGAGAAAAAGAGAGAAGGGACAATGTTACTACCCTTTTACCACACTCGTGCTTCAAAGTAGCACCATGATATTCATAGTAGTGAGTCTCTCATGTTATCACTTTCATATACTAGTGGGAATTTTTCATTATAGAACTTGGCTTGTATATTCCAATGACGGGCTTCTTCAAATTGCCCTAGGTCTTCATGAGCAAGCAAGTTGGATGCACACCCACTTAGTTTCTTCTTGAGCTTTCATACACTCATAGCTCTATTGCATCCGTTGCATGGCAATCCCTACTCACTCACATTGATATCTATTGACGGGCATCTCCATAGCCCATTGATATGCCTAGTTGATGTGAGACTATCTTCTCCTTTTTGTCTTCTCCACAACCATCGTTCTATTCCACCTATAGTGCTATGTCCACGACTCACGCTCATGTATTGCGTGAAAATTGAAAAAGTTTTGAGAATTTCAAAAGTATGAAACAATTGCTTGGCTTGTCATCGGGGTTGTGCATGATTTAAATATTTTGTGTGGTGAAGATGGAGCATAGCCAGACTATATGATTTTGTAGGGATAACTTTCTTTGGCCATGTTATTTTGAGAAGACATAATTACTTTGATAGTATGCTTGAAGTATTATTATTTTTATGTAAATATTAAACTTTTGTCTCGAATCTTTCGGATCTGTATATTCATACCACAATTACGAAGAATTACATTAACATTATGCCAAGTAGCACTCCACATCAAAAATTCTGTTTTAATCATTTACCTACTTGAGGACGAGCAGGAATTAAGCTTGGGGATGCTTGATACGTCTCCAACATATCTATAATTTTTTATTGCTCCATGCTATATTATCTACTGTTTTGGACATTATTAGGATTTATTACCCACTTTTATATTATTTTTGGGACTAACCTATTAACCGGAGGCCCACCCCAGAATTGATGTTTTTTGCCTGTTTTAGGGTTTCGAAGAAAATGAATATCAAACGGAGTCTAAACGGAATGAAACGTTCAGGAACGTGATTTTCTCAACGAACAAGACCCAGGAGACTTGGACCCTACGTTAAGACACAAAAGAGGATGCCACGAGGTAGGGGGGCGCGCCTACCCCCCTAGGCGCGCCCTCCACACTCATGGCCCCCCTGTTGCTCCACCGACGTACTCCTTCCTCCTATATATACCTACGTACCCCAAACGATCAGATACGAACCCAAAAACCTAATTTCACCGCCACAACTTTCTGTATCCACGAGATCCCATCTTGGGGCCTGTTCCGGAGCTCCACCGGAGGGGGCATCGATCACGGAGGGCTTCTACATCAACACCATAGTCTCTCCGATGAAGTGTGAGTAGTTTACCTCAGACCTACGGGTCCATAGTTATTAGCTAGATGACTTCTTCTCTCTTTTTGGATCTCAATACAATGTTCTCCCCCTCTCTTGTGGAGAACTATTCGATGTAATCTTCTTTTTGCGGTGTGTTTGTTGAGACCGATGAATTGTGGGTTTATGATCAAGTCTATCTATGAATAATATTTGCATATTCTCTGAATTCTTTTATGTATGATTGGTTATCTCTGCAAGTCTCTTTGAATTATCAGTTTGCTATGGCCTACTAGATTGATCTTTCTTGCAATGGGAGAAGTGCTTAGCTTTGTTTTCAATCTTGCGGTGTCCTTTCCCAGAGATAGTAGGGGCAGCAAGGCACGTATTGTATTGTTGCCATCGAGGATAACAAGATGGGGTTTTCATCATATTGCATGAGTCTATCCCTCTACATCATGTCATCTTGCTTAAGGCGTTACTCTGTTTTTAACTTAATACTCTAGATGCATGCTGAATAGCGGTCGATGAGTGGAGTAATAGTAGTGGATGCAGGCAGGAGTCGATCTACTTGTCTCGGACGTGATGCCTATATACATGATCAAACCTAGATATTCTCACAACTATGCTCAATTCTGTTAATTGCTCAACAGTAATTTGTTCACCCACTGTAGAATACTTATGCTCTCGAGAGAAGCCACTAGTGAAACCTATGGCCCCCGGGTCTATCTTTATCATATTAATCTCCTACTACTTAGTTATTTCCTTTGCTTTTTACTTTGCCTTTATTTTACTTTGCATCTTTATCATAAAAATACCAAAAATATTATCTTTATCATATCTATCAGATCTCACTCTCGTAAGTGGCCGTGTAGGGATTGACAACCCCTATTCGCGTTGGTTGCGAGGATTTATTTGTTTTGTGCAGGTACGAGGGACTCGCGCGTAGCCTCCTACTGGATTGATACCTTGGTTCTCAAAAACTGTGGGAAATACTTACACTACTTTGCTGCATCATCCCTTCCTCTTCGGGGAAAACCAATGCAGTGCTCAAGAGGTAGCAGGGGTGTGTGTCCAAACTTTCGTCCAACAGGCCAGTTTTTTTACCACTTCATCTTTGTGGCATGACATTAAATCAACCAAGGTTTCATGTTTTTTTGATCATTCTTTTATTTTTGGAATTAAAATGCCATGTCACTCCATGCATACGTATGCATATGGCCATGTCGTGAGACCAATATGTTTGAAAATTCCTTCTAATTTATAGCACATGGAATTAAGTCGCACGCAAGTACATAGATATGATTTTTCAAACCGTTTTGGTTAGGCGTTGCATGTAGATGTAGTTCAAATTTGAATTACGATCATTAAATGGCTAGAAAATCACTTAAATGTCTTAAAAGGTCAAATGACCCCTAGAATTTTTAAAAAAAATTACATTATAGTTGTAGTAGTGCACGTTAGACGTGGAAACAAATTGAAGGCCGTAAGAGGAAGCTATCTCCCGTTCGTCATCAAACTTGCATTGTTCCCTCTCGGAACCACGAGCCTTCTAGTGTGTTACTCCGATTTATGAGTGGTGTGTGTCCAAACTTTCGTCAAACATGTCAATTTCTTTACCACATCATCTTGGTGGCATGACATTAAATTAACCAAGGTTTCATGTTTTTCTGACCATTTTTTTAATTTTTGGAATTAAAATGTCATGTCACTCCATGCATACGTATGCATGTGTCCATGTCGTGAGACCAATATGTTTGTAAAGTCCTTCTAATTTACCGCACATGAAATTAACTCGCACACAAGTACATAGATATGATTTTTCAAACCGTTTTGGTTAGGCTAATGTAGATGTAGTTCAAATTTGAATTACGGTCATCGAATGGCTAGAAATTCACTTAAATGCCTTTAAAAGGTCAAATGACCCCTAGAATTTTCAAAAATTTCACATTACTGTTGTAGTAGTGCACGTTAGACGTAGAAAAAAAATTGAAGTCCGTAAGAAGAAGCTATCTCCCGTTCGTCATCAAACATGCATTGTTCCCTCCCGAAACCACGAGCCTTCTAGTGAGTTGCTCCGGTTTGTGAGGGGTGTGTGTCCAAACTTTCGTCAAACAAGGCAATTTATTTACCACATCATCTTGGTGGCATGACATTACATCAACCAAGGTTTCATGTTTTTATGATCATTTTTCTATTTTTTGGAATTAAAATGCCATGTCACTCCATGCATACGTATGCATGTGTCCATGTCGTGAGACTAACTTGTTTGAAAATTCCTTCTAATTTACTGCACATGGAATTAACTCACACACAAGTACATAGATATGATTTTTCAAACCGTTTTGGTTAGGGGTTGCATGTAGATGTAGTTCAAATTTGAATTGCGATCATTAAATGACTAGAAATTCACTTAAATGTCTTTAGAAGGTCAAATGACCCTAGAATTTTCAAAAAAATCACATTACAGTTGTAGTAGTGCACGTTAGACGTAGAAAAAAATTGAAGGCCGTAAGAGGAAGCTATCTCCCGGTCTTGATCAAACATGCATTGTTCCCTCTCGGAACCACAAGCCTTCTAGTGAGTTGCTCCGGTTTGTGAGGGGTGTGTGTCCAAACTTTCGTCAAATATGCCAATTCCTTTACCACATCATCTTGGTGGCATGACATTACATCAACCAAGGTTTAATGTTTTTCTGATCATTTTTTTTATTTTTTGGAATTAAAATGCCATGTCACTCCATGCATACGTATGCACGTGTCCATGTCGTGAGACCTATATGCTTGAAAATTCCTGCTAATTTACTGCACATGGAATTAACTCGCACACAAGTACATAAATATGATTTTTCAAAACGTCTTGGTTAGGCATTGCATGTAGATGTAGTTAAAATTTAAAATACGGTTATTAAATGGCTAGAAATTCACTTAAATGTCTTTAAAAGATCAAATGACCTCTAGAATTTTCAAAAAATTCACATTACAGTTGTAGTAGTGCATGTTAGACATAGAAAAAAATTGAAGGCCGTAAGAGGAAGCTATCTCCTGTTCGTCATCAAACATGCATTGTTCCCTCTCGGAACCACGAGCCTTCTAGTGAGTTGCTCCGGTTTGTGAGGGGTGTGTGTCCAAACTTTCGTCAAACATGCCAATTTCTTTGCCACATCATCTCGGTGGCATGACATTACATCAACCAAGATTTCATGTTTTTCTGATCATTTTTTTTATTTTTGGGAATTAAAATGTCATGTCACTCCATGCATACGTATGCATGTGTCCATGTCGTGAGGCGAATATGTTTGAAAATCCTTCTAATTTACTGCACATGGAATTAACTCGCACACAAGTACATAGATATGATTTTTCAAACCAATCTGGTTAGGCGTTGCATGTAGATGTAGTTCAAATTTGAATTACGGTCATTAAATGGCTATAAATTCACTTTAATGTCTTTAAAAGGTCAAATGACCCCTAGAATTTTCAAAAATTTCACATTACAGTTGTAGTAGTGCACGTTAGACGTAGAAAAAAAAATTGAAGGTCGTAAGAGGAAGCTATCTCCCATTCGTCATCAAACATGCATTGTTCCCTCTCGGAACCACGACCTTCTAGTGAGTTGCTCCGGTTTTGTGAGGGGTGTGTGTCCAAACTTTTGTCAAACATGCCAAAAAAAATTCCGGATCATCTTGGTGGCCTGACATTACATCAACCAAGGTTTCATGTTTTTCTAATCATTTTTTTATTTTTTGGAATTGAAATGCCATGTCACTCCATGCTTAATTCTGTCATAGCCGTTAGACCAATATGTCTAGAAATTCCTTCCAATTTAGTACACATGGAATTAAAACGTACACAAATACACAAAATATGAGTTTTCAAACCGTTATGGTTAGCTGTTGCATGCACATGTAGTTCAAATTTCAATTGTGGTCATTAAATGGCTAGAAAATCACTTAAATGTATTAAAAGGTCAAATGACCGTGAAATTTTCCAAAATTTGACATGACAGTTGTATTAGTACTACAAAATTTCTCATACATTTAAAACACCATCCGTTGCCACTGTACTCCAAATACGTCTTTCACAGCTAATAAAAAATATCTACAACATCACACCAAGTTTTTTTTCTAGGAACCGTTTGTGATGAAAATATCTGGGTCTATTTAAGTCTTCCTCCTTAAGCTTCGCCGACTCGTCTGCTCCAGTGCCGGCAACCCCCGAATCCATGAATCCCGACCCTCATTCTCGCACCCCTTCTTGCAAATATGACACCATGGAAACACTTCGTGAAGGCCCGTACGATGGTCGCGTCCCCCCCGAGCGCCGCCGCCTACGCCGAGAGCGCGGCCGCCTACGCCGAGAGTGTCGCCGCATCCACATTGAGTGTGGCCGCTTTCGCCGAGAGGGCGTCTGCGGCAGCCAACAGGGCAGCTGCAGCTCCTGCTGCAACAACGACTACAAACGCCGAGAGCACTCGAGCTGTCGTCCGTGCCGCCGATGTCGCCCTGGCCCGGGTCGAGGCCATCCATGCCAAGATCGAGGATGCACACACCAAGATATTCCAGGCCACCTCGGACTCCAGCATGCAACCCACGTCTGAAAAGGCGGCAGTGGCCATGGAGCACCTGCTTCCACATGAGGTCGCCGAGCGGGAGATGGAGATGCAGGAGGCGGCGGAGATCGAGGAGCGCCGGGAGGAGGAGTTGCACATGGCCGAGGTCGAGGTAGAGTAGAGTCTATCCGTCGAGGAATCGACGGTGGAGTACCAACACGAGCTCTGGCGCAGCCACTACTACGAGTACTACAACCTTGAGGGCAGTGCCGAGGACGAGGACAAGGACGCGGTCGACTTCAGAAGGGGGGACGCGGAGTCCACCAACGGCGGCAACTCACCAGGACAAGTCATCGACGTCTCATCTCACACCGGCGATGCATAGGCCGGTGCGGCGGCCGATTTGTTAAAATTATGCGTACTTAGGCTTTGTTTTTAATGTTGGTCTTTTATTAGAGCAATGTTTAGGTCAATTGGCTTTGTTTAATTAATAAAATTGCTCGATTAAGTAAGTGTGGTCTGTCAGCTATACGCTCTTTTGTGTGCCCAAATTAGCAATCGATGTTAAATTATGCAATGATGTACCTGGGGAAATTTCCACCAAAATTTGAATTATCAAACTCATCCCATGCGTGTAAAGCAGAAGAATCGTTTGCGATGCACACAATTGTTCGAAGTAAAAGGTCTGGCAGCACTGCGCGTAAAGTTTCCCTCCACATTTCCAAAATTTTGGCCTACCGAAAATATCTACCCCCGCCCCCCTTCCCCCTTCCCCACCACCTTTTCTCCCCGACCACAAGTCACATTTCCCCTGTTTCCTCCTTCCTTCCTCCCTAAGCTATAGCCGCTTCCTCGCTCTCTCCATTTCACGTCCTACCGCCGAGGTCGCCATGATCTTCTTCAAAGACCTCTCCAGCGGTTCCTCCTCCAGCGACGACTCCTTCACCACCCGGGTAGGCCTCTCTTCTCTCTCTCGGGCTATGACTTGGAATGAATGATTTTTACCCGATGGTGGATTTGAGTCATTTCTTCCTCTTGTAGGTCCCTAGGAACATCAGTGGCAATGCGTGAATCTAATGGCGTTTGATTCTAATGGCGTTTGATTCTGTGGACAGTGGGAGGAAGTTTCTGGCATGTGCAGAGAAGGTTAGACCCTCTTTCATTGTTACAAATCATTTGTTAGATGTGATTCACACACTGTCACGGTCCCAACCCATTCATACAACACCTTCAACCAAACACATCCTAAGACAGTATCACAGTTTGTACCTAGTATCTTAAATTGTTGCCATCTTATCAGCGGTGCCATTAGAAATTTTTTTGGCACTGCTTCAACAATTTGTGCAACCAACTTTGGTCCACACATCCGAGCATCCAAGCAGTAAAATACTAGATCTTTATGGCACGAAGGAACTGGGCATCGGAGCAACTACGTGCTCCGGAGTCCGGGGCCCTATTTTTTCCCGCTGCATCGGTTCGCTAGTGTAGGGCACCGGTGCGAGATGTAGCAACAGTTGTCTTTACCCCAGTTTTGGCATACATAGTGGACAACCTTAGTGCTATTAGCTCTATGTTACTAAAATTGTGCATGTACACACGTGTTAGTATCAATTTGCTGTCATCCTAACACTGTCGCTATGCTATTGTAGTTATATTTACCTTCCTCATAAAATGTTCAATTTGTACATGAGTAAGAACTTGTAGCGTCGTTGTAGTTAATTATAGCTTCTGATGTTCCAGAATTTGGTTCTTGTCTTAGTACCAATTATTTCATTTGCACTTTGATCTTTTTGAGAAGATATGTCATAATTAGCATGTTTCTTCAGGTTTTCAAAATAAGCATTGGTGATTTTCTATGTTTCTATAAACCCATTTCCCCTACAATTGTTACTAATCTAGTTTTAAATATTATAGGATGAATGGAAGTGTTCTTACTTGGAGTGGGTTGATCAAGAGCGGCCACAGTCTTTGAAGATGCGCCTAGCGAACCTCTGGAGCATGTATGAGGAAGAGAACAAACGTAGGCTTAGAGAAACTGTTGTCAACACTGAAGAATATTTGAAGATGCGGGATAAAAAGTTGAAGGTGGAGAATGAGCTTAGATTTTTTAAATCAGACTTTGCTAAGATGGTGTTGGCGAAGGAGGAGGCAATTTCCCAGTTGGCCCATGCAAAATAGGTTCTTACTGAACTGAAAGCAAAGGTGGATAAGACAAGCCTGGATGATCTCGATTAGGGAAATGAATATACTGTTCTTATGAAGTTGAACTAGCTATATGTTGTACCGTGTTGTTTTCATGTAGCTACCGTACTGTGATGTTATAATATATTTATGTGCCTGATATGAAATTTGGAAACAGTTGTTCGATATGAAATGTGAATTTCCGTAATACTGGAATTATTAATTGTAAACGAAGAAACATGCTAAATGTGTCATGGACCTTTGCAAACGATTCTAGCAGTAAAAGCGCTTGCGATGGATAGCCCAATGCCACACAGTTTTCTTCATCAAATCGTGTGCGATATAGTTGATAAAAGCAAACAGTTAACCAAGGCAGACCGTGTGTGATAGTAACACCTTTCACACACGAGCCTACAAATAAAATTGTGTGGGATGTACGTGAATGGAAACGTTTTCCCTGGATTGACTGTGTGGAATGTACGTACGAACTGGAATGTTTTCCCTGGATTAACTATGTGGGATTTACATAAGAACTGAAACGTATTCCTTGGATTGACTGTGTGGGATGTACATAAGAACTGAAACGTATTCCTTGGATTGACTGTGTGTGATATACATACGAATGGAAATGCTTTTTTGGGATTCACCGTGTGGGATGTACATACCTACAGAAATGA
>NC_057806.1:580394687-580399178 GCF_018294505.1 Triticum aestivum | reverse complement strand
CTAGTGCTGGGTTGGATAGAACTGCAAAGTTAAGCATGCTCGGACTGGAGTAGTGTGAGGATGGGTGACCTTTCGAGAAGTTTGACCACAGAGTGCGATTTGACTTGAGATTAAGCATATTGATCCGATATTAAGCCATAGTGACTTGAGATTAAGAAAAAAACAAAAAAATTGAAAAAAAATATTAGTAATGACGCACTTCTATGTGGTGCGCCATTACTAAGCCAGATAGTAATGGCGCACCGTGGGATATACTAATAGCGCACCTTTGATACGCCATTAGTAAAAAAAATTAATGGCGTGATGCTAGTGGCACACATGTAGTGCGCCATTAATAGCCAAAACAGATGCGCCACTAGCAGGACTTTTCCTAATAGTGAGCGTACGTTAATGTGTTTAATTTCACGACCTAAAGGTAGGAGATCAAAATTAAATAACCTCCAAACATCAAATTACTAGATTATTACCCTTTATTACTCAATAGATTGGTTTTTCTACGCCCTTCATCCACATCGAAAATCACAAAAGGCCGGTGATGGCCCCACAGATGATCCCCAACTGCTCACACTATGCGCTCTGCTCCAAGAACGGCGTCCCCAGCCTGGCTTCGTGGAAGTAGCGGTCGCAATCGCGCACGGCCGAGGGTACGTTCCGAGCTCTACTCTTGGTGTCGGCATAGGCGTGCTTGTCGACCAAGTGCTCAGCGAACAAGAACAAGTTGCTCGCACGCTGGTAGATGAAGTAGCACGTCTGGAAGGGATCGCGCGCGAGATAATTGCATCTATAGTCCTCGTAGTCGCTGGCGACGTCCAACTTGGCCCTGAAACTCGCGTATTGCTTCAATACGGTCCCGATACATGAGAATAAGTGCTCAATACGGTCCCTAAGGTTGAAACAGCAGTCCTGACTCTACAGGTTGCATACGTATCTCGTATTTCTATAGTTGATAGGCCCATTTCTCTGTGGGCCGAGAAATAAAAGGGGAAATGAGCGGCGTGGAGATTCGAACCCGCATGCTCGGCACCGTCGTTGCGCTAGCTAGCCACCAAGCAAAGTATGTGCGGCCGAAATATAGGGATGCATCCTCTCTTATATTAATACGTTCTTTAAAAAAATCATAAATCTATAAAATGTTCAATAGTTTATTTAAAAAATGTTCATCGATTCAAAGAATGTTCATGGTTAAAAATTAACAGTTCGTGTCCAGAAAAAATGTTCCTAAATTATTATGAAATATTCAAAACAATGTTTGGAATTAAAAAAAAGATTTGAATTTTTTTTAAATGTTCACAGATTCAAAACATATTCATGAATTCAAAAAATGTTGTCACAAACAAAAAATGTTTCAGAATTTCAAGAAATGTTCGGCTATGCAAAAAAAATGATGATGAGTTCTAAAAATATGTACGCAATTTCATAAAATGTTCTTGAATTCAGAAAAGATTCATGAATTTTTAAAAAAATCAGGAATTTAGAAAATGTTTGCATCTTCAAAATTTTGGTGAACATTTTTTCAATTCAATGAACAAATTTTAAATTCGAAAACTGTTGACCCCAATTTATAAAAATGTTTACTGATTTGAAAAACTGTTCATGAATAAAAAATTATTCGCAATTTCAAAAAAATTGTACATAGTTAGTTTAGGGTGGTACGCACCAGGTCGCTCGCGCCAAATAGGAGACCGCTAAAAAAAATATACACGGACAAAAATCCAGAACACGCAGAGACAGCTGGGCCGTAGCTTTAAAACAAAAAATACAGGCCCGTGCAGCCCAAAAGAAAAGACTTTGTGTACCTAAATAGATTTCTTTTCTAAAAAAGTAAGTAGATTTATTTTCACTAAAAAAACTAAATAGATTTCTTATAGAAAAGAGTATCATATATAAGAAAGTGCATCTCCACACATATAACACACACGCTTGGTCTGGTGGTTAGCACGCGCTTTACCAGCAGAATACACTGTACATAGTTTGCATAGTTTCCTTAAGTTCCAACAAGGTTCAGAAAATGCGTATTCCCATTCTAAAAATAAACGTGACATTTAAAGAAAATACTCACATATTTCCAAATAATGTATGTGAAATTTTCCAAAATGTTTATACAATGCAAAAAAAAAGAAGTTTGCATAGTTTATAAATACGGAAATGTTAATGCCCACACGTGTGGGCATTTGCACATCGCCCACACGCCTCCATCACCACTCATTTTGCCATGTATGAATAGATGACATCAGCAGAATTTTTTTGGTTTCGGCTTAAAAATGTTGTATCTCCTAAATAAAAAAGCGAACTAAAAATCCGTTTTCACCATTAAATCTGTCTCGACGAGATCTTCAAAACTAGACCCCATGTTGATATGTTTCAACGAAAATTTTTTTTACCAGAAGTTGCCACGATGTTTACACTACAGTTGCCACAGGGCTTAACTAAAGTTGCCATGTGGCAATTTTAGTTTGTAGATCATGGCAATTTTAGTATTTTGATGATGGCAACTCCAGTACTTTGACCATGAAAATTATTTTTTGTATGAATCATGGCACTTTTACGTGCATGTATCATGGCAATTTTAGTTTATGGTTCATGGCAAGTCTAGTTTCTTAATTCCCCGTTTTATAAATGTCAAAATTTACTTTTAAATGTAGAAGAAAATAGCTGAAACATATCATGGCAACTTCAGTGTAAACATCATGGCAATTCATATGCAATAGACATGGCAACTTTTAATCCAAAAAAAATTTCATCAAAACATACCAACATGGGATCTAGTTTCGAAGATCTCATCGCGAGGGATTTAATGGTGAAAACGGATTTTCAATCGGATTTTTCGTTTAAGAGATAAAACATTTTAAAAACTAAAAATCCAAAAAAATTCCTACGTGCATGCATGCGATGACGTGGCAATCTGTTTACATTAAAGACGTGTGGTGCGTCTCCCTTCCTGCCACACGTGTGGCAGTTAGCGCGACCCTATAAATAATGTATGTGAAAATTTCAAATGTTTATACAGTGTAAAAGAAAAGTTTGCATAGTTTGATAAAATTCCCCATAATGACTTGTTATTGGAGAACAACTTTTGAAATTCAGAAACATTCTTTGTTTGTGACGAACATTTTATGAATTCATGAATATTTTTTTGAAGCAGTCAACATTTATTAAAAATTCCCAAACATTGTTATGAATATTTTAAAAAATTCATCGACATATTTCGTATACACGAACTTTTATTTTTGAATGATCAACATTTTTTGAATCGGCGAATTTTTATTTTAAAATCTCATGAACATTTTATAAATTCATGATTTTTTAAAAGACAACTATATATCCAGATAATAGAGGATGGATCCCCATAATAGAAAATAGCGTGGACCTGGCCTGGTGGTTGCCTCGCCCAGCGCTGGTGCCGAGCTTGCCATGTTCGAACCCCCACGGCTTGCTCTTCTCTTTTTATTTCTCGGCGTGTTTTTTTTTCCTATTGCCCTAAAGACAAATGGGCCCTGCATGTTTTTTCTTTTTATTTCTCAGCCCATAGACAGACAAATGGGCCTGTCAGCTATGAAAATACGAGATACGTATGCAACGTGTAGAGTTAGGACTGCTGTTTCAACCTCAGGAACCGTATTGAATACATATTTTCTTATACCGGTACCGTATTGAAGCAATACACAAGTTCCGGGACCAAATTGAACGTCACCAGCGACTACAAGAACTATAGATGCAATTATCTCATCGTACACCTTGGGCTGCGTGCACGGATCCTCCAGCCTCGCCCTGGCCTTGGGCCCTTGGCCTCCGTGGCGGCGCCCAACTTGGCGCCGATGTTCGCCGTGGCCTTGGCGAGCTCCCGCGCGCCATCCCCGGTTTGTGCCACTGCCGACAATGCCTTCACGCAGAAGCTGTAGTTGAAGCGCGTGGCCATGGCGGACGCCGCCATGCACGTCGCCTCCAGGTTCGCGTAGGCTCTGGTTGAGATGATCAAGACGGCGCCAAGGGCAGTGGCGACAGCGAGGAGCTTGCCCATTAAGGCCCTCATCGATCTCAGCTTCCGAAGCTAGTGGTTATGTGTGCGGGGCGATACTGTGTATGTATTGCTGGTGCTTGATGCTTTTTTTTTTGTGTGTTATGCGTGAGGACAGCATACGTATATATAGCCTTTATAGGTGTATATATATAATATGGGTATGTACACATCTAAATGTGCCCTAATTATTGCACATCTAAATGAGTGAATCAAGCATAAAAAAGAAAAAAAAAAGAAAAAATCTACACGAATCTTGACATAAAATCGACATAGAACTTAGATGTGCAATACTTATGACACATCTAGATGTGCTTTAGCAAAACTGATATAATATTTGGTGGCAATGTGAGAGATCAAAGCCCTATCTTTACTGTTAACTAGAAGAACACACGTGCGTTACAACGGTGCCACATTAACTTTAAGAGTTCAATATTAATATTCATACATATCAAGTGACATTGGCGATCTTTTTT